>NW_015150710.1:809613-811283 GCF_000732505.1 Cyprinodon variegatus
GAAATAGCACGTCAATAAAGATGACAGACAAGTGGCTTATCCAATCATATGCAAGGAGTTTTGATAAGGCCCAGCCTTCAGTAAAGGCAATTCCTATGTCGGGTTCCCAGATGTATGTGAGTGAGCTAGGCGGAGCGAGACATGCATCTGGCTGTTGTCAGGTTATATTTGTCCTCCTTCACCCCCAGATTCTACATACTCCGTCAGCGCTCCGCTCCGCCCCGCTGACGTACGTCGTGCAAAGCGCTTGTCTTTCATGTAAATCAATAAGAGCTGTTCCACATCCACCGCCACTCCTCCGCACGTCTCCGTCCATGTACGTGTTCTCCGTCCTTCACCAACAAAATACGGAGCCAAGCTATTTTTTGCTCCGCTCCGGTCCGGACAGGTCAAGATCCGCAATTGCAATCGCACCAAACAGGAAAAAGAAATTCGAGAAATTCCGGTTCGTCAAATTAAAATATAGTAGCAACAGATCGGTAACCAGAAATAAAAGCATAATTTTTATATATTCCAAAAAAAAACTAACACCGTTGATTTTAATGATTGGATGCAAACTATTGGTTATTCACCAACCAAGAAGCAGATTTCTCATCTCCATCAAAATATTTATTTTATACCAACTTTATACCGAAGTTTAATCAAATCCATTCAAAAGAAACTTCTTATTGCAGGACTGGATGAAGAGATGCTGAGTTTGGGAGTAGAGAACAAACAAAGTTCATTCAAAAAAAGCCGTTTTGAATTATCCTAGTTATCCCCAAAAATCTACAACAAAAACATATTTGGGCAGAAACTGAACATATGCTGGATGATGGTGGGATTTTTTTTTTTAATGCGTCATTTTAAATTAAGCGTTCACAGGGTTACAGGAATGAGTGACTGTAATTTAATGCATTTTAATGCCATCAACAAGAACCATGTACACAAGTTATTAGTGTACATGAAATATGAAGGAGCTGTAAGCACAGTTCCACGACTTGTATGTATACACACACTTCTCCGTCCGTCACCGACAAAATCTGAACTGAGCCCTTTTTTGCTCCGCTCCGTTTGTCCAGATCAAGACCCGCAATTGCAATCGCACCAAACAGGAAAAAGAATGTAGAGAAGACCCGGTTTGTCAAATTAAATTATAGTAAAAACAGATCGGTATCTAGAAATTAGAGCATAATTCGTATATATTCCCAAAAACTAAGAGCAATTAATTAAATAATTGGATGCAGGCTATTGGTGCTTCAACAGAAAAGGAAGAAGTTGTGAGATTCTAGAGTGAATCTCACAACTTTAAAAGAAAATTCTTATTGCAGGAATGGATGAAGAGATGATAAGTTTGGAAGCGAGAACAAACAGAGTTCATACAAACTATGTTTGATCCTAGCTATTCCTGTTACAAAAATCCACAACAGAAAGAAAATATTTGGGCAGAAACTGAACATCTGCTGGATGATGATAGGGATTTTTTAAAAATATGTTATATTAAATTAAACGTTCACAGGGTTTATACAGGAATGAGGAACTCTAATTTAATGCTCTTTTAATGCTTTTAGAAATAATTTTAATGCCATCAAGTATCATGTAAACAAGTTATTAGTTTACATAAAATAAGGAGCTGTAAGCACAGTTCCATGACTCAAGTTTGTATATATATATACCGGTATATATATATA
>NW_015150710.1:812844-814277 GCF_000732505.1 Cyprinodon variegatus
ATCTCCTGATGAGCAGATGAGCGACAGGTGGTGCAATCAGCTCCGGCTTCAGGAGATCTCGTACGCCCTCTGGTGGAGAAAGTGGACAGACCTCCAGATCCCAACACAATGTATTAAATAGATACAAACGCTGGGAACCAATTCTTTTTTTTACATCTCTTTAATATTTTGTTCTATTCAGCTACACAAGCATCCTCTTTAAACTACTAAGAATTGTACTATAAATGTGACTTTACCCGATTCTTATGTACACCTTAGTAATTTATTGATATTCCGCCCAATGTCCTCCTTGTTGGTGCTATAGAAATGGCCACCCTAGATGGACTGGCGACCTGTCCAGAGTGGACCCTGCCTCTCGCCCGTAGACAGCTGGAGTTAGGCACCCCTCGTGACCCCACTTGGGAATAAGCGTGTCTGAAAATGGATGGATGGATGGATGGATGGATATTCCTTTACTTTTGCATCAGCTTCCATTTGTCAGTCACTTCTTACTGTTATATCTAAATTTACTAACTTTGTACAAAAAAAGTACGTTTCTAATATTTTCACTGAATAAATCCAAAATGTTTTTTTTATTATTATTTTTTTAAATAACAGGCATTTCAGTTTAATTCAGTTTTTTTATAGCGCAAATTCACATCACATGTCATCTCAAGGTATGGAGACATTACAGTCAGAGTGGTTGAAAGTTTCTTTCAAGGAAAACCAGTTGATTGTATTCCAGTCATAGACTTGCAAGATACCCTTCCCCTGGCTGAGCTTGCGGCAATGATCTTCACCTACATTTTTTCGTTAACTCTTCAAAAATTCCTCACACCAAGCATGCATGTATGACAGAGGCGAGGAAAAACTCAGTTATAACTGAAAAAAACCTCCAGCAGAACCAGACTCAGTGTGAGCGTCCATCTGCTTAGGCCAACTGGGGTTGAAAGAGAAAGAAGCGGGGCCGTTTCAAGGAATTTGGTGGCCCCAAACAAAATTCCCTTGAAGGTATACGCCCCTTGAGGCGTATTCTGATTATGATATCATTGCACTTTTCTGCAGTGACAATCGGTGCATTTAAATGTCTGCTTAGATACCTGATCTTAATAAGTTACATGGTTTATTAAACGTTTAATACAGCATTGTCAATTAGTTACATTTTAATGTGATTTTCTCCACTTAATTCAATTCAATTTATCTATAAGGCGCCAATTCACAATTCACAATTTAAATTCAATTCAATTCAGTTTATTTATATAGCGCCAACTCACAACACAAGTCATCTCAAGGCACTTTACAGTTCAACCAGATCATCCAGTCAAATTGATTCAAAGTTTTCTATCTAAGGAAAACCAGTTGATTGCATCGACTCATTGACCTAAATGCAATCCCTCACACTAAGCATGCTTTTAACAGGAAGAAACCTCCAGCAGAACCAGGCTCAGTGTGAG
>NW_015150710.1:814663-825073 GCF_000732505.1 Cyprinodon variegatus
AGAATAACCTCAGCCACTCTAACTATAACCTGTATAAAAAAGTAAGGTTTTAAGCCCTTAAGAGTAGACAGGGTGTCTGACTCACGGACTAAAACTGGTAGTTGGTTCCACAGGAGAGGAGCCTGATAACTAAAAGATCTGCCTCCCATTCTACTTTTAGAAATTCTAGGAACCACTAGTAAACCTGCAGATTGAGAGCGAAGTGCTCTGTTAGGAACATAAGGAACAATCATATCTCTGATATCAGATGGAGCTTGGCCATTTAAGGCTTTATATGTGAGAAGGAGGATTTTAAATTATATTCTTTTTTTTTTGTTTTAAGTGTCCTGTCTGGCAGTGTGGTAATAAGAATAATTGTCTTGATGCCAAAAAGAGCCCAACAGATTGTACTTTCACAAGTGTAGCAGTATGGCAATTGCCATATTGCTACACTTGTTTCATGCATATAAATTGCCTTATTATAATTATGCAGGGAGTTTTGCAGTTTATATGGACACTGCCATCTAAATAGAACAAAAGAAGAAGAAAAAAAAGATGATAGAAAGAGGAGATAGAAAGGAGACAATGACAAAACATTTTCAGTCTGCTTCATCACCTGCAACGAGATGCAAAAAGAACAGCACAACTGAAAGACATGGTACAAGATATACAATAAAGCAACACCTTGAAACTATCGCTGAAGTAGTATTATTTAGTCTGACATGTACTCTATTTTACCTGAAGATATGAATGTGGGCTTTCTGTATGGAAGTGAATCTCTGTGTACATACGTAGTTTATCCATAGAGAAAATGCTCAATAGTGGTTGTGGAGAGCCGAAGAGGCACCCCTCCCTATCCAGTGCCGGGAGACCCAAAGCCCCAGACGCCCAAAGGGACCCCAAGAGTGAAGTAACCAAGGAGGGGCAAGCCCAGGAAATCAGACCCCCACCAAGGGAGGAGGAGAGACAGCCCCAAGGAAGTCCCCCAGCCACCGCAATGTCGGCGCCCCAGGGAGCTGCGGGGACGAGTCCGCAGGCTCCGCCGGCAGCCAGCCACCCTGAAGTGAATCCGGCCCTGGGCCCCAGGGATCCGAGGCCCCAGACGCGCCGACCCCCAGACAGGAGCCCCAGCCAGGCCCCGGCCGGCCGGGCCCCGCGGAGAGGCCGCCAGGAATGAGCCAGCAGCCACCCGGGCATCAACCCCCAAACCATGAGCTCTACCAGTGCGCCGGCGAGCCACAATGCCAGCCAGCGGAGGTAGAGCAGAACAGGGGGAATAGGCTCCGCCCTTAGCGGAGATTTAAGATGAGTTTGGGAGAGGGAGCAGTTCAGACCCCAACCTGGAAGAAAAAAAAACCTCACAGTCTAAATCACGCCTTTTTACCCTAGAGCCCCCACTCGCACCACAGAAGAAGAAGAGAAAAAAAACAAAACAAAAACGCAGACACACATTCACACATAACACTCACATCCATTAATACCAGGACCAAAGACCCGGCGGCACCGGTGGTTGGTCCAGGGATTATCGGATGACCCAATAAGTGAACCTGAAATCCGGATGGGGGGAGGGGAGCGGCGACACTGCCACACCAACCCATATCATTCCTGCTTTGATCCCGGCCCCCCACCCTGCACCCGGACCAGACCACCCCCAGCAAAAGCCTCCCAACAAGAACCCCCAAACTACTTCAACAACCCACTAAAAGCCCCTCCTTCCAACCTTCTTTGGGGAGAGCAGAAGCGACAGCCCCGCCACCAGCAGGCCATCTAGGCCCCGCAGCCGCCCCCCGCCAAGACCACCGACGAGGCGGCTCGCCCTTCCTCCAGGCCCCAGACTCCGGGAGGCAGCTGGGGAACAGGGGTATGAGAAGACCCCGTTCCTCCCTGCGCCTGCTCAAATGTGGTGTTGTTGCGTGTTGCTCACAGATGTAATTAAAACTGGGAGTACCAAAAGGGGGTGTCCAGCACAGTCCACCCCCCCTCCGGGAGATAAGCGGTGCCAGCGCACCCCCCCATTCGACAACCCAGAACCCTCACTGTCTAAATACGAGAGGGGATGGGGGTAGCCCACCGTGGTGAGGCCCATAAAATAAGCCCTCCCCCGGGTGCCCTTGACGCTCACCCCCGAAAAAAATGCCCTACATTGATGTGTGTTGTGAAAATTTTGTAGATGGAAGTGTCTAAAATGCAAAATAAAATTGGGGTGGGGGATGTCATCAGAAGATGGGGCCCTCCAGTAACGACCCCCTCCCCAAAAACCTACATGTGTGGCAGTGTGATGGAGCACGCAGAGGGAGGATTTCGGGGATGGGGAGCAAAGGACTGGGGTGCCTACTGCACTCCCAGGGAGCCTGCTCCCCCGCTGACTCCAATAGGCACCCCCGTTCCCCTTAAATAATAAGGGGGGGGGGGGGGCAAGCCCACGCGCAGTGCCCCCACCCCGGACGAAGCCCCACCAGGGGACGGCACGGACCAGCCAGGACCGAGACAGGGAGCCAGACCCGAAGCCCTTCTAAAATCCTCTTCCCTCCATCACTCAGGATTAGATGATTGTTTCAACACCATATTGCAAAACAGGTGATCAGCTCCCTGTACCGATGCACCCAACGACGGGAGAGTCATCAGAGCATCTCTGGAGGAGTCAGAAGGTGTTGATGTTTTTAAAATCACTGTATAGTTTCAGTTTAGTTTCTATTCAATTATATTCTATAGCAAAGCTATGCTGACAAACAATTCTCAAAAAAAAAAAAAAAAAAAAACGGTATAACAATTTAAGTTCCTTTGAGATTAATACATTATTTTTTTAATTGATTTGTTCCACTTCCTCCCATACTATCTCTAAGGAATATATCTATACTTGTTAACAATAACAAAAATACCTTATCTGTCCACTATTTTATCAATATTCTTATCAATACTTTTTAAACCAGTAGGGTCTACTGTTAACCAGGTTTGACTATTTTTCCCCCAGGAGTTCTGTAGTAGTACTACAGTGCTAGTAATAACCATATTTCTATTTATCTTTTTCACATTAACACATAACATCTATGGTGGAGATGCTCGAGGAATTCAACAAGAAATTGTGTACAGAAAAATGAGTGAGTGGAGGAATGTCATAATCTGAACCTGAAAGCTGTGGGGAAACTGTTAGGGTTCCAGTTTGTGGGGGTTGCTTTGTGTTAATTTTTTTAGTGTCTTCGTCCATCCTCTAGATGGTGCCCTCATTTCTCTGTTGGCCTGGAGGGCGTCTTCCTGGTGTCGACCGCCCACACTTGGGGCTTGTTGGATCATTACTGAGGAGTATTTGAGCAGTCACTACTTTGACGCCAGAGTGTTTGCCAGTTTTTTCACAGGAAGCCTTCCTGTGAAAACTGGCAAACAATTACTGAGAATACTGTAGGATTTAGGAAGAATAACTTTGCAAATAAATAGAAATTGACTCTGCACACGAAAGAGGTTTTAGCAGCTCCTGCAGGAGTGGAAGGAAAAGCCCAACCCAACTTCAAGCTTTCCTTCCCCGAATCCCTTCCTGCATCCGTCTTTTATTGACAGAGCATAGCACATGATCACAAAACAGTATTTGTTCTGACACAACAATTGCTCAGTTCATTCAGACAAGATGCTCCATCAGAATGACAAGGCAAGATAGTTTCCTGACTGCATCACAAGACACAGTACAGCAGGCAGGATGGTCTCCTGACTGCACAAATGATTCAAAAGCACAAATGTTTCATAAGCACAAATTAATTTTATAATCATCATTGATTAAACCTGACAAATACACTGAGCAGGGGAAAAACGCCACATGAGCTGTTCAAATTCCCTTCGGAAATCCAAGTGACAGTCCATTCCATTACTCCTCTGGGTGCAACGTGTGTCTACCTGTCTGCTCTCCGAGTTCCCTCTTCTCTGGAAAGATCCCACACAGACTGGATTCAAGGTTTGACAAGAGCCCCCTCATACGTGAGTCCCTCTCCTGCATTATTCAAGTCTCAGTCAAATTTCCCACGGTCCCTGAACTAATCTCTGTGATCTCCCCTTCAGACTTTCCAGTTTACCAGTTCACTGAGTTCCAGATCCATCTTCTGTACATATTCACTTCTAATAAACCTGTTAAACTTTTTCCCGTGGTCTCTGAGTGGTTTCTCTGCATTTGGGTCAGAATCCTTAAACCGATCATGACACAAACCATTTCAGTGAGTCTATTTCTGCTGTTCTTCTACATTGGCCAATTTTCCCATGGACCTTGAACTCACCATTCTGATCTCCCTCTAGAGTTTCCAGTTCCGGTTCTCCTGACCGCTGGATACTCTCCAAGCTGAGAATCCCCTTTTTTTGTCTCAGTGTGTGTTGCACATTTTAATAAACTGTAAAATTTTTCCCTTCCTCTGAGGGATTTTCTGCATGTGGGCAAGACATTTGAACCCACCATGAGAGAAACTTTAATATTTTCTTTATTATAGCAACAGAAACAAAAAGAAAAATTACTGTACGCTCACAGTGCTTAACCTGAAGGGGCTAACGCTATAACGTGCCGATAGAAACAAATAGCTCTGTGTGAAATGGAGGCCCCTCTGAGACTGTTCCCAGGCAATCTTAAGTCATCTAGAAGGGAAGAACAGTCCTCTGCAGGTGAGAATGAGGAGAGGATTCTAGATCCTTCCCTGCCAAATGCTGAAACATCCCCAGCCGGCTCCTCCTGGCCCCCCTCCAGCTTCAACACTTTCTCCAGCATCGGCGCTGCTAAACCTGCCGATGGCACCACTGCTGCTTCAACCACCATCAGCCTCAACATTCCAGGGGGCTACCACCCTCTCTTCTCAGCCAGGAGAAGAGCTGGAGGCAGTAGTAGCAGCTCAACAACAACTGATGGGGTGAAGCCCAAGAAACAGGCCCCTAATGCTCCAGCATCGAATCCTCTTCCGCCAGGGTAAAAATCCCATTTGGATGCTAACATCCTTTCCAGATTGGTGTGACATCACTGCTGCCAAGCAAACATGAATGATGCGCACTGCTCACTGCTGCTTACTGTATCAACGCTGCACTTTAAAAAATGAAATAGTCTAGAGAGCTGTTCTATGATCTTTTTGTTTTGAGCTAGAGTTTTAATCACTTAGGTAGTCCAAATTTATTCATATCTTTGTTACTTATAGCTTTATTTTTATGGTATTTTTAAACTCCATTGACCTAAAATGATTTCACTAGCTTTAATTATTGAGTTTAAAACTGGTTAATTTTTATTTGGGTTGTCGATTTTAATTAAATTCTATTCTAAAGAAATAACTTGAATTACATATTTGTTTTATTTTTTTCTTTGCATTTTGGTCGTCTTAACATCTTTTCAATATCAGAAAAAAAGTTACTTCATCATTATTATTATTGTTTTTTATGGCTTTGGTCGATAAAATAAAAAATCAGACTCCCCTTGCTTTTTTATTGTTTTTTTTTCCAACAGTTTTTGCATTCTAAAATACACATACCGGTAAAAAGTGTTGTACATGAATTGTAGTTTTCTGTTATTTATAACCAAATGAAAGGTGTATTTCATAATTTTGTTTTTTTTGTACCACTGATTAAACACTGACAGAATAAAATAGATTAGATGAAAACCATCTCAGCCATCAGTTTTAAACTAAATCATTTTCTGTTTACAATAATTAGAAATTCCTTTAACGATCTTTACTTTGAGGAAAATGTTTTAATCAAAGCATGAATTTATATACCGACATGAGGATTTCCCAAAATAGAACTTTGGTTCACAATATTGAAAGAAAAAATATTAGCAATAAACGCAGTTGATTATCAACATCATATTGTTTTATTCAGTCAATTTAAATCAGCATGCTAATAACTTGAAATCCTTACATATTTAAAATTCACAATTGTTTTTATCAATTAATAAATATCTTTGGAATCATACGTCCATATATTTTAATAAGTTCTTTAAAGGCTAATCCTTTTATACTTCTGAATAGATAGAACAGATTTATTCACAGAATGATTCAACCTGCAGCAACACTAAAACCTACAGGCAAAAAGTGAGAGCATGCTGCCCTCTGCTGGAGCTTGGCGTTAATGCAGCAGAAGCTGTCATGATCTGGCCTGTTTGCTCTCCCTTAATTGGTAATTCCTCTCACCTGCCCTCTTCCTTCCCTGCCTCAAATATAATTTATTCCCCTCACCTGTTTCCTCTGGTTTATATTCAGTTCAGCCTGAGCATTCAGTGCCAGATCATTACTTGTTTTTCTGTTAGTCTGTTTGTCTGAGTTTTTATTGGGTTCATGTCCTGGATCCTAGCTGCCAGTGGAAAGAGGGTTTTAGTGTTTGTCTNACTTGCGAGGAGAGTAGGAAGAGACTGCAGAGTTTACAATCTCCACCCCACTCCGCAGTCTTCAGCTTTCTCCTAGCTATTTATTGAAGAAAAGGGGATGGCCCTAATTACACCAGCTGAGGTTTAACTAAGGGGAAGGGAAACAAAAGGGTCTTACATTAAACCTCAGCACAGTGTTAATATCGACAGCAAATTCTGATTTAGTCTTAGTCTTAGTCTTTTGAATAACACGCCATTTAGTTTTAGTCATATTTTAGTCATCTGAAATCTTTTAGTCTTAGTCTAGTTTTTGTCGACTAAATGTCAAAAGAGTTTTAGTCTTAGTCTAGTCTTAAGTCTTTTAGTCTTAGTTTAATCTCAGTCTAGATTTGAATTAGACTTGAATTTCCCCTTGGGGATCAATAAAGTATCTATCTAGATTTAGACACAGATTGAACAGTTACAGATACAAAACATTTATTTTATTTTGAATTTCAAAAAGATTCACTTTGGCTTTGCTCCCTGAAAGTTTAGCGCAAACACGGCGGTTAAGCAAATAAAAAATAACCTTGTATGCTTAGCGTGTATGCTTACCTTCGCATGTATCTCTGGATGATTCGTCTGCAAATGCCGTTTCAAGTTGGTGGTGTTTTTTCCGGATATTTTGGCTCCACACGGTTTGCAGGCTGTCTTGTTTTCCTTAGTGTCATATGTGAAGTGTGCCCAGATATCAACTCTTCTTTTTCGCCCTAGCTGTTGTAACATCTCTATTATTCATTTGATTTTTGAAAGGCTACTACTGCTACAAAAATGCTGCTTCTATGCTTCAACCATACGCGCTCTCTTATTCTTCTTCGCACAGCTTTATGGCACATTACCGCCACCTGGATTTCTTTCTATGGCAGTTGGCAACTAACTTTTGATTGGATTTCTTCCCAACTTGTCCCACAAAAAAAGTAATTCTGATAGGATCACCATTCGTCCCTCCCTAATAGTTTAGTCTCGTTTTTATCCGTTGACTAAAGTGTCAGTTATTTTCGTAATAGTCTTAGTCATCATATCTCACTTTTTATTTAGTTTTTATTTAGTTTAAGTCCGTGAAAAAGGTTCGTTGACGAGTATTTTTCGTCATAGTCTTCGTCAACTAAATTAACACTGCCTCAGCACATATGTTAAAACAAAGCATGTGGTTGTTTTGCAATTGAATTGTTTCAAGAACACATGTTTGGAAGAAACATGTGTTAGAGGCTGTTCAGGCCTCTTTCACAACCCGTCCATTGCATGACCTTTATCTGGAACGATCTTAAGCAAGAGTTAATAAAAGATGAATCACACATCATACATCATAATAGTTCATTAGAACACAACCCATGAAACACAAACGGAGTATAAATAAAATATTTAAATAAATATATAAATAAAATATTTCTAACAGATCCTCATCCTATCTCTAAGTGATAGGGTGTAGCCAGGATTTCATTCTTTCGGTCATGACCCAAAGCTCATGACCATAGATGAGGGTAGGAACATAGATCGACCGGTAAATCGAGAGCTTTGCTTCTTGGCTCACCTCTCTCTGCACCACAACTGACCGTTACAGCGCACACTTCACTGCAGACGCTGCACCAATCCTTTCTTAAGTTTACATATGAGAACTATCAGAGTGGCTGCAGCATCACCTTATATGGTAATGCTATTCACAGGACTGAACGCTGACTGCTGGCTTAGGGGGAGACACCTCCTATTGACTTTAGGATACAATTGGAAAGTATGTAGAAAGGATGCAAAACGGCCTGAGAGAGAAGGTGATATCTTCTTCTGCAATTCATGCCTATACCATTGATTTTGTTAAACATGACTGGAATCCAATAATAAACAAAAGAAAAAGAAAGAATAAAACTGATAAAGCATTAAAGAAATACATATAGGAATCTTTATTTCAATAATTGAAGTTAGAAATTATAAAGATAATAGATAAACATATTACAAAGGTAATTCAAAATAAGCTAAAAATACAAATTTTGTATCTATAACTTCTGCTTACATTGATTATTTGCTTTATTTTTCTGTGGTATATTTATATGCCTATATATTTATTTAGTTTGTGTTTGTTGCTGCATTTATTTTATATTTTGTCAGACATCAATCTCCATAAAGCATATTCAATAAAGGTAAAATAAAGAAGAATTTTTAGCCAAAATGTCTGATGAAACTAAAGCACAATTTATCTCACTAAAAAAGATTAAAATCAGAACAGGACAACAAATTTAGAGGCTGTTAAACAGATTTAAAATGATTTATTGAAACTGAAGTGACTGAGATCAAGGTTTCATAGACAGTCATTATTAATTAGTAATCACCTAATCATTAGCCTGGATCAGAGGTCCAACCAGGTCTTGGTTCTTACATTTTTAGTCTCCCGTGAGACTAAAAACGGTGCAAACATGGCCGAGATGTTCCGGTTGTTAACAAAACCAAAGGAATAATAATTAAAGATTGATTAATGATAAGGTTTTTCTAAAGAATCAAGTAAAAAAGAAAAAACAATTCTCTAAATGTTTCATCCATTATCATACATTTCTATACCTCCAGAGGCTGCCTTCTAAAGTGTAAATAATTCAGTCTACAGAACTGATTTCTCCTAAATGATGTAATCATAAAAAACTGAAAGTGAAAGTAACCTGGATGCAGAGGGGATAAATGATTCTGCAGCATCTCAGTCGTGAACTGACCATCAGTTCTGTTTCTCACTCAGAGGGCTGCACCGCAAAGGTAAATTGTTTTTCTTTTTTTTTTTTACTTTCTTGTGTCTCAGTTCTCTTGAGAAAGAAACATTATATCACATATTATAACATTATCACATATGATCCCTGATTGTGGTAGTTTTTATATTAAACTGTATTTTTTAAGGTAGATTTTTTATTTTATCCAGATTGTCTATGAAATTATTGATACATTTTAAATAAATTAATTACTTTTTGTGTTTAGTTTATCAATGTAATTATTATTCAGTTTGATTAAAAAATAATTATTAATCCCAAAGGGAAATTAATTGTTACAGTAACTCATAGGTTATTTTTTAAACAGGTTCTGTAGGTGTTGATAGCTTTATTATTGGATTCACTGAAATTGTTTAAAATGTTAAAGTTAGATTAGAGTTAACTGGAGTGTTTTTTTTTTTTATTCTAGTGATGGGAAATTCCAGCTCTGCACCTCCTTCTCCTCCTCCTCCTCCTCGTAAGTTGACTTGAAAACTGATACATACCTTTTTAATGCTATAAATAACATTTGATAGTATCACTTCTTTAATTGACAGTTCTGGATAAGCCTTGGCTGCAGATGCAGTGGGGGTGAGTGTCTCTGCATCTATAATCAACATTTGCATTATTATAATGCAGTGAAAAACAAACAACAACAACAAAAAACTGACAAAAAGAGAATAATCTTTTCGTCTACAAGACCATTTTAAGAAAAATAAATTACATTTGATAACATTGGAATGTTTTTTTAAGAGCTTTTCTTGTGGAAAACCTGATCCGGCTCAACCTCACCCAGACTCTACCTAAAGAGGCGCCTGGCTAAATTAAGTCTGAGACCCCTGCTCTAATCCTTCCCTTCATATTTGTGTTCAATAATCCAGCCCTTAAATTAGAGAGACTCCTCTTTGAGTTGACGCATATAGAATTAGCTACAACTAGGGGGCGCTGTAATGGTTGTTTTCCTAAACAGGGACAGTGAGACTGACCTGCAATTCATAAACAACTACAAACCAACAGCTGATGATCAGCAGCAGTTCAGGATCCTTCTTCATGGACTAGTTGGAGCTGGAAAATCAAGTCTTATCTGCTCAGTCTTGAGTGTCTTGGAGGGCCGAGTCAGTGTCAGGGCTACTGTATCCAACACTGGGCAGGGGAGCTTCACCAAAGAGGTAAACAAAAAATATTTCTCTCTAATAAGTATCAGAGAAAGATTATCATTGTTTCCTCTTTATATTAAATGATTAGTTCACACAATTATTTAATTATATAGTTTAAGCAACTTTTTAATTTTCACATAATCTGTTTTGCTACCTTTTACTTTTTTTTTTATATTTCCTGAATGTAACATGTTTATATTAGAAA
>NW_015150710.1:826984-830526 GCF_000732505.1 Cyprinodon variegatus
TAGTCAATTAATTATATATATATATATAAACAATTAATTGACTAAACTTACCTTGTAGGTGTGACCCATGCATCGAACTCTGAAGGTTCCGGAGCAGCTGTGTGTGCAAAGAATGCAAAGCAGAGCACACACTTAATTGATCCTGGCGCACGGATCAATAAACCAAGAGCACAGTTTCTTAATCTGCGTGCACGCATTGAAAAACCGTGCGCTCAGTTTATCAATCCGTGCCCACGGATTTTCACCGGCTTTTTTTTTTTTACCCTGACACCCAGGTGGCTCCGTACATTTCTGCAGTACAAGGGCAATAATCCAAGTCAACTACTGTGGAGTCATTCCCTTAGCTCTCTATAATGCAGATATTTTTATATCTAGGGGAAACATATTCCAGGACATTACAACTTTTGCTTTTCTGTGCTATTTACACTCTTTTTATATTGTCTGTTGTATTCATATCTTTTATGGCATCTTGGTTTAACTCTTTCTACTCAACCTAAGCTACTGAAACCAGTAGGAGTAATCCCAAGGGATAAATGAAGTTGAGTCTAAGAATCATCATAATGTTGTATAAATGAATGTATAAATTATATCTTTCTTCTAAAATAATAAACAGGATAGC
Organism: Cyprinodon variegatus; assembly: GCF_000732505.1. NCBI lineage: Eukaryota > Metazoa > Chordata > Actinopteri > Cyprinodontiformes > Cyprinodontidae > Cyprinodon > Cyprinodon variegatus. Next base: position 827,604 of record NW_015150710.1, read on the forward strand.
TTGTATAAAACACTGCACATGTAAAAAGTCTTTTCAAAAAATATAGTGGAGACATTTAAGGTTTTTCAATATTTTTCCCAAAAACCTCCATGAAATAAATGGTTACATTTATTAAACAGGCTGCACAGTGACGCAATGGGTAGCACTGCTGCCTTGCAGTAACAGATGCTGTTGCTTTGAGTGGCACACTCCAATTTCTCTTAAAGTATTGAGAATATATTATAAATAACCATGTCTGGGAGTCGGACGCCCCTGGGGCCTCGGATACCTGGGGCCTGGAACTGGACTCACTTCGGGGTGGGGCTGGGTGTTGGGATTTTCGGTGCCAGTGCCTTCGCTTCGATGCCGGTTCCTGAGCAATTAACCTAGGCTAATGTAGATGATCTGAGCAATAGTTTGGACGATATAATTTCTGCCAGGTCTTATATCTGACTTTTTTTCATTTTTTCCTGATGGCTTAAAAGGTTTAAGTAACAGGATTGTGCCAAGAATATAGTTTTAGAGCATAATTGATATTGTTTGTTCGAAATTTGAAGGTAGAGACAATGAGTGTCCTCCAATTCTGGAATGTATTCACATCATGTTCTCCCACTTTAACCTGGAATATACATTTCTAAGTATACAGAAAGGATCAATTAAAGACAGAACAAACTGATTAAATGAAAAAGCTAAAGTTTGAAATTTCTGTGTTTCATTTTTGATCTTAATTTTTTTTTATAACAGTACAAAAGCTACAGCATCAAAAAAGGAAACCAGGGAATGGTGTATCCGATTGTACTTAATGACATGATGGGTCTGGAAAACCTACACCTGGGACAGAGAAGAGTCTATATGAAAGATGTGGAAATGGCTCTGAAAGGACACATCATGGATGGTTACACAGTAAGATTTCTGCTGCAGCTTTTAAAGTGGAAAAAACAGCCAACAAAGTGTTATTGATGTGTTCATCATTCATTCATTTTTGTTTAATTTAGTTCAACTCTGGAAAAAGTTTGTCTAAAACTGATCAGTTCTACAACGACACTCCAACTGTCAATGACCAAGTCCATGTCCTGGTTTCTGTCATTGATGTCAACACCTTAACTCTAATGGCAGGCAGCACTATAGAGACATTTCAGAGCATCAGAGATGACGCCACTGACCAGGGTGAGACAAAACTTTATTCCAAAGAAGAAAAACACTTTTTATTTGTTTAACTCTCAACATAGCAACTGAAGAATGAAAAATGTTATAATTTTGTCACATCAAAGTACAGAACTTTAGTTTTATGGTAGTAATATGTGAGTGTCTCTCTTTGTTTCATCTCTACAGGGATTCCTAATGTGATCATTCTCACCAAAATTGATGAACTGTGTTCTGAGACCCAGAAAGATGTAAAAAATTTCTGCAGGAGCCGGCTGATAAAACAAAAGGTAAATAATATTTTGTCCCACATTCTCAGTGAGTGTTCGAATCTTTGTTCGTAACCTTTCACTAATTTTCTTCTTCCTAACTGAGTGTTGCTACTTTTAATAACAGCTTTTGCATTTTACCTGCAGGTTGAGGAAATCAGTAAAATGTTGGGAATCCCAGAGAACTGCATCTTCCCTGTAAAAAACTACCGTACAGAGAGAAGTTTGGACAAAGATATAAATGCTCTGCTCCTGAACACCCTGAGACGCATCATTGAGATTGGAGAAGAACACCTGACCAATAAGAGGATGTAAATCTAACAAGCTATGTCATAGTGTTAAAAGCATCACAACTTTAGCGTGTTTCATCTAATATTTTCGCTGAATAAATCCAAAATGTTATTTTTTTTCTTTAACGAGCATTTCAGTTTAATATATTTCATTTGTATAGCACCAGGTCACATCACATGTCATCTCAAGGCGTGGAGACATTACAGTCAGAGTGGTTGAAAGTTTCTTTCAAGGAAAACCAGTTGATTGTATCCAGTGATAGACTTGCATGACACGCTCCCCCTGGCTGAGCTTGCGGCAATGATCTTCGCTTGCATTTTTTTGATCAACTAAGTCAAAAATTCCTCACATCTCAGTATTTGCTTTACTTTTTTGTGGTTTATTTATATGCCTGTATATTTATTGAGTATATGTTAGTTTTTGCATTTATTTCTTATATTGTCAGAGTTTGATCTCCACGAAGCATGTTAAGTGAAGGTAAAATAAAGAAACTACAAGCAAAGTGTTTGCGCCAAATGTCTGATGAAACTGTCATGATGGGATCCTAAAATTTGCCCACTTGCAGAACACCACTCAGAGGCAGGGTAAAAGTTAACAAGTTTATAGACGTATGCAACCAGAGAGACAAACACTAAACTCAGAGGGACAAACAAAGGGGATTCTCTGCTAGGGACAATCCAGTGGTCGGAGAAACTCAGAGAGGCCTAACAAGTGGGAATTCTCAGCGGGTAGGATATCCAGTGGGCTGGTGAAGCAGAACCAGAAAGTCTAGAGGGGAGGTTACAGTGATGAGTTCATGGTCCGTAGGGTAAAAAATACTTGGAAGATGAACAGTAGTAATGACACACATAACAGGGTTCTTGGTTGATCCTTGGGTCCAGTTTGTGGGGGTATTGACCAGTGGTGGTTAAACTCATTAGAGGGCAAGACAAGGCAGACTAGATGGGTCCTGTGGAGCAACGGAGCGGACTGTCACAGGGTTTTCAGGAGGGTGGCTAGATCGGATGTAGTGAAGGTTTCCCCTTGCTCAGTGTGACTCGAATATTTCCTTCCAAGGGGGTAGAAGGACCAGGCTTATCCAGCGGATCAGGAGGATATCCTACCGGAGAACAAAAGGAGACAAAGGCAAAGGCTTAGACTCAGAGAGACAAGGCTCAAAGGTTAGACTCAGCCATCACAGTAAGGCTAGAGTACCCAATATTGGCAAACACTCTGGCGCTGAGGTGGTGACAGTCCGCTGC
>NW_015150710.1:832659-834946 GCF_000732505.1 Cyprinodon variegatus
AACTTCTGTTTTGTCTGCATTCAGAAGGAGAAAGTTAAGAGTCATCCAGGTTTTAATGTCTTCAAGGCATGCCTCTCATTTGTGTAATGGATCTGGATTTATAGACAGATATAGCTGGCTATCATCAGCATAAAAGTGAAAATTAATCCCATGCTGTCTAATAATTCTAACGATTGGGAGCATGTATAAAGTAAAGAGAATTGGTCCTAGCACTGATCCCTGTGGTACTCCACAGGTAACCTTTGAGCATCTGGAAGAAAATTAACAAGGAACCAAGAGTTTCTTGAGGACTACAAAGGCTTTATGGAAAGTATCCTGGGAAAAGGCTATGCCATGGAAGTTCCTCAAGACCAGCTAGCCCCTGATGACAACAGGGTTTGGTATGTTCCTCACCACAGGGTATACCACCTGAAGAAAAGGACAATACAAGTTGTTTTTGATTGCAATGCCAGCTTCCAGGATGTGTCACTCAATGGTCAGTTGATGCAGGGACCTGACTTAACCAACACGCTCATTGGTGCCTTAGTGAGGTTTCGAGAAGAACCAGTAGCTGTGATGGCAGACATAGAGTCCATGTTTTATCAGGTGAGAGTCCCAGAGACAGACGCTGACCTGTTGCGATTTCTGTGGTGGCCGGCTGGTGATCTTAGCACACTTGTAAAGGAGTACAGGATGATGGGGCATCTTTTTGGAGCGACATCTTCCCCTAGCGTTGCATCCTATGTGCTACGAAGAACCGCAGAAGATTGAAGAGGTACAGCACCCTCAGAAGCTGTGGAAACAGTTCTACATAATTTCTATGTAGACGACTGTATTAAATCAGTGGCGACTGAGGAGGAAGCAGTCTTCTTGGTGAAGAATCTTTGAGACCTGTGTGCTGAAGGAGGTTTTACCCTCACCAAGTGTGTCAGCAACAGCAGGAGAGTCTTGTCTTCCATTCTTGAAGAACTTCGAGCCACTGAGTTAAGAGACCTTGACCTTACATAGGATACTTTGCCCACTGAACGAGCTCTCGGTGTACAATGGTGTACAGAGGATGATGTGTTCACGTACTGCATCAAGCAAAAAGACAAGCCCAAGACAAGAAGAGGTGTTCTTTCTGTCTTAATTTCCACCTACGGCGCTCTTGGCTTCCTGGCACCATTGATACTTCCGTCCCAGTCCGATCTCAGAGGGTGGAGAGGGGTCCGCGAAGGAGATGGTCCTCCGCCGCCGGCGGGCGCGGCCCCCGAAGCGCAGTGAGGAGAGCGGCGCTGAAGTCAAACGACACCAAGGAGCAGGTGTTGACAGAAAGGGAGTTCCAAGCCGAAGTCGAACCAGAACCAAGTTCGTTTACCAGAAGATCTGAGAGCGGATGAGGTACCGTTGAGGGAATCCAAGCCGTGGTCAGGAACACAGTCCAGGTTCGATAAGCCAGTAGCATCCAATACACAGTCCAGAGCCGATCAGACTAATTGAGCAGACAGGGGCGAAGCAAAACTCGGGATCCCCAAGACATAAACAGGTCACAAACAGAATAATCAGAATAATAGTTTAAACGCTAGAGTTACTCTCACCAAAACAGCTAGAATAATCTGGCACTGGAAGCTTGAAACCAAACAGTATATATAGGGGCTGGAACCAGGTGGAATGGATAAGCAATGATGAGAGAACAGGCAAAGCTAAACAGGTGGGTGGAATAAGTAACCAAGCCACCAGTGCCAGGACCATGACACTTTCTACCATTGTAGAGACTCCATAGCAATCCTTGTCGCTTAAGAGGTAGTGATAGGGTCCTGTATGTGTATGACGCACTTCCGTCTTGATCAGAAATGCACACAGAATCCAGGAATATGTTTTTGGTGTTTTAATAATGTCCAGTGGTTTATATTGTCACTCACAACAGATTGTAACGTACATGATGTGACATACTGACTTAGACGATAAAACAAACGGTCAACAAGAAATTGGGCTACCCCGCTCCCCTCTCTCCTCTGGAATGCAGGTAAACACACCCATTTAAGCAATCAGCTGTCACCATGTGTCACCAAAGCAACTACGCCCCACCTTATACATACACATGCACACCTATCATTATGGCTCCTACAACCCCTTTTATAGAATAGAATAGAAAATCCCTTTATTATCCCACAATGGGCAAATTTACAGCAGCAGAAAGATTATTGAAAATGGTCAAACAAATGTGGACCTTCGAAAAATGTATAAGAATAACATAGGCTACTATTGAAGAGTTAAAAGATAAACAATAAAATACTGTAAAGTGTTTTAACAATATCAAACTGTGCAC
>NW_015150710.1:837002-838701 GCF_000732505.1 Cyprinodon variegatus
GGGAAGTAGGGACAGGTGCGAAAAGCCTTGCATTATCCAGTAGAGTTGACCGCTGGAGAGTAGCAGACCAAGGAACTGTGGTGTTAGGGACAAAATCCCCCGGGACCCGCAGCGGCTGACCATAAACAAGTTCGGCGGAGGAGGACTGTAAGTCCTCTTTTGGCGCGGTCCTGATGCCCAGCATCACCCACGGAAGTTTGTCAACCCAGTTGCCGTCCTGGAGGCTGGCACGCAGGGCAGCTTTCATTAACCTATGAAAACGTTCACAGAGTCCGTTAGCCTGTGGGTGATACGCAGTTGTGCGGTGGAGGTCTACCCCGAGGCTCTGTGCAACAGCATTCCACAGCTCCGACGTGAACTGCGCGCCTCGGTCAGAGGATATATCCGAAGGGGCGCCGAAACGAGCAACCCAGGTTCCGACGAAGGCCCGCGTCATCTCCACAGTTGCCGCCGACGTCAGCGGCACAGCCTCAGGCCAGCGGGTGGTCCTGTCAACCATGGTCAACAGGTATGTGAAACCGTGAGAAGATGGCAGAGGGCCGACCAGATCCACATTCACATGGTCGAAACGCCTCTCTGGAACCGGGAACAACCCTAGCGGGGCCTTAGTGTGACGGTGCACTTTGGCCCGTTGGCACTCAACACAGGTGCTAGCCCAGTCCCTAACGTCCTTCTTAAGGCCATGCCAGACAAACTTAGCTGCAACCAGCCTCTGTGATGCTTTCGAACCTGGGTGGGAGAGACCATGGATGGCATCAAAAACTTTTCGTCTCCATCCTGTGGGAACTATTGGCCGCGGACTGCCTGTGGAGACATCACACAGGAGCGTGGTGCCAGCATCTCCAAAAACCACGTTCTCGATCTGCAGCCCTGTAGTTGAGGTCCTCAGGAGTTGCACGTCCGGGTCTGTGGTTTGGTCCCCTGACATGCGGTGGTAATCCAAACCAAGATGGACTGCCCCCGCCACGGCCCGTGACAGGCAGTCTGCCACGTAGTTGTTCTTACCAGCGACATGTTGCAAGTCTGTAGTAAACTCCGAAATATAGGACAGATGACGCTGTTGGCGGGCAGACCACGGCTCGGCCACCTTGGCCATGGCAAAAGTCAGTGGTTTGTGGTCCACAAAAGCAGTGAAGTGTCGAACTTCCAGCAGGGAACGAAAATGTCTGATGGCGAGGTAGAGACCCAGCAGCTCCCGGTCGAAAGTACTGTATTTACGCTCGCTGGCGCGCAGCTGACGGCTAAAGAAAGCCAGCGGCTGCCAGGCCCCGCCTACCCACTGCTCGTAGACAGCACCGACAGCGTAATCCGAGGCGTCCGAGGTGATGGCGATGGAGGCTGTTGGAGAAGGATGCGCCAGCATGGTGGCATTCGCCAGGGCTGCCTTAATGTCGGCGAAAGCCTTGTCCCTGCTCTCTGACCAGTCCACGAGGTGCTTGGGCTTACCTTTCAAGGCCTCGTGCAAAGGCCGCATAAGCTGAGCAGCTCGAGGGATGAAACGGTGGTAAAAATTCACCATGCCGAGGAACTCCTGCAAGGATTTGACAGTGAGCGGGCGTGGGAACTGTGTTACTGCCTCCACCTTAGATGGGAGAGGGACAGCACCGTCCTTAGTGACTCTGTGTCCCAGGAAATCAATGGTGGACAGACCAAACTGGCACCTGGCGGGGTTATCAATTAGCCCGTGTTGGCTAAGACG
>NW_015150710.1:840554-841521 GCF_000732505.1 Cyprinodon variegatus
AAAAAAAAAAAAAAAGAATTAAAAAGAAACAGTTTTGAAAAGTTCGGTTTTCATTCTTTTCCTGCTTTCTGTGTCAACTGTCACGGTTGCTAGGCGACAGAGCATACAGCGGTAAAAGCCGCCTGAAGGGTAGATCTGTTTGAATTCACAGCCAAAACTCTCGTTATTTTCACAGACTTCCAAGGATCCAGTCCAGGTAGACCTGGTCCTTGGAAGAAGCAGACCATAAATTCGAACAGAGCCATTGTTTCTGTAAAAAAAATATAAATGATTCTTGATCTTATTTCAGCATAAGACTGTCCAAATGAACATAAATAGAAATGAACAGATGTAGCAATAATTAAAAACAGAAAAAAAAAAATTCAACCATTCTTAAGTGTAATAACCCCAGTTGGCAGATAACATTATTTCTCTTGCATCACATGACTATAGAAAGTGAAAGTAATTTGATTCAAGAGGTTATAAAGAGCCATGCACTTGATTTCTGCTTCTCAGTGGTATCAGGGAGTTGACTCTGAGTCGTGAAAGTAAGTTGCTTTTTTATCTTAAGTTTTATGTTTCGGTGTGCTTGACTAAGTTTGAAAATACATTATCATCTATTATCAGAGTGATTGTGGAGGTTTTATAACAAAAAAAACAAAACACTTTTGAGATATGTTTGGTGATTCAGATTGTCCAATTTTGAAGTGATAAGTTTAAAGCAAAGAAATTCTTATTATTATTGTTTTTTTTAATTATTTTTAATGTACAATGCTAAAATTAGATTAGACTGACTCAAGATATTTTTGTATTTCAGTTATGGGAAATTTTTTTAATTTCTCTACTCATACTTCTCCTGTTCCTACTGGACGTAAGTTGGATTTGAAACTGATATCTATTCATCGCTATCTATACCTATCTATCTATCTATCTATCTATCTATCTATCTATCTATCTATCTATCTATCTATCTATCTATCTATCTATC
>NW_015150710.1:843490-845222 GCF_000732505.1 Cyprinodon variegatus
TTATCTTTCACAACCTGCAGATTCAGAAGTTCAGCAAACTGGTGGGATTCCCTGAAAACTGCATCTTCCCTGTTAAGAACTACCATTCAGAGAGCAGTTTGAAAAATGAAATTGATGCTCTGCTCCTGAAAACCCTGAGACGCATTATCGAAATTGGAGAAGAACAACTGAACTATATAAACAGAACCCAAACCTAACCAGTTTTATTAAAGTCTTTAAATCATAACACTAGCAGGTTTCTTACTGTCTAGATCTAGACTTCACCCATAATATGTTTGACATGTTCAGCTCTGCTAAGAAAAAACATTTTACTCTTTGCTCAAACTGTCTGTAATTGTTTTGTGTAACAATATGTAGAAACCTCTGCAGCCTTTCTGCAAGGTTTAAATTAGTGAGAGGCAAACTTTATCTATCAGGTATGGGCATTATGTCATCTGGTTCTCTTTTTTTTTTTGGAAAGAAAGGAAAGTGCTTTCAGGGTGAAATCCATCAATACCCTTTTTTTTTAAATTGGACTGCATATTTTAATACCTTTTTTCCACTACAGGCAATTTATTTTTAAAATATCTCCTCAAGACCCTATATGACTTTTAACAAAGCCAGAAAATTTGTTAATAATAATAATAAAAAAGTTAAAAAGAATCAAAAAAAGAAAACAGCTCATCTGGGTCTCACTAAATAATTTTGCCCATTTTAGACAGGGTGTAAGGTGTAATAATTTCAGTCTGCAGATAACAAGATTTCTCCTAAATTATACAACAAGGAAAGTGAAAGTAATGTGGTTCAAGATGTTGCAGATCTGCTTGCCAACAGTATCAGGAAGTGGACTCTCAGGGAGTAAGTCAGTTCAGTTTTATGTCTCAGTGTGCTTGACAAAGTTTGAAAATATTTAATTTTCATACATTATCATCTATTATCAGAGTGATTTTGGAGGTTTAATTTAAAATGACTTTTGAGATATGTTTGGTGATTCAGATTGTCCAATTTTGAAGTGATCATTTTAAAGGTGTCTCTATAGGGTGTGTGAGTGCTCCCTTTTGAACGTTACGTCTGCTTGGCATCTTCCCATTCTTTTCTCTTAACCTTGCAACCAGGGGGACTTTTTTTTCTATTAGGCAAAACTAGGATGTTGCATTTATGGGACCCCAGGTTCCTGGGAGTATGGTTAATACAACTTTTACTTATTGTGCACATTAATTATGTTTTTGATAAAAATCCTTTCATTAAAATTCCATCAGAATGCTTATAAGATTAAGTATGTGTCTCATTTGTAAGTTTTTTTTGTGTGTAAAATACATTAGAAGAAAACATAATTTAAGATGTACTGTTTTTCTGTCATTTTTGTGAAATTAGTTCAAGACGGTGAAAGTGTGCAAAATGGTCACTAATGAGCGAAATGAAAGGTGTTAGTAATTTTCATTCAAAAATATGACACTTAAATAGGAAAAAAATTAAATTAAATGGGAATAAAACAAACAAGAAAAACAATTGCAAAAATCTGATTATATCGCTAACTGTAGTTCTGCACTCCACCAGTAGGTGGTGACATGTTCACATGAAGCCTCGTGAACTGTGAGGTGAAGCAATTTGCCTAAACAGTTGAATGCCTCATGAGGTTTAATTTTACCATTTACTACACACTGTCTTTTTTTCCTCACAATTATGACTTTAATTTTGGGATTCTGACCTTCGGATCTTCTTTTTTTTTTTTTACAGTGTCCTGTCTGGCAAT
>NW_015150710.1:846892-849156 GCF_000732505.1 Cyprinodon variegatus
TGTGACGGAGCTGTTGCTGCCTGAAGGTGTTAATGCTTCAGGGCTTATTCCCAGATCTTTTGCCTGGAGCAATCACTCTTTAAATAACACTTTTTCAAATAAACAAATGTCAAACATGACTTAAAATTTAACATGATATAATTCATGTTTAGCAGAGAAATAGTACACTATAATAGCTTGGGACTCATGTTGTGACTAGAGTAGAAAAAAAAATATAATTAATGGATAAGTATAAAGTTGTATTATATTTAAATACCTAGGTATTTTAGGGTAAAAAGGTAAAGATGATTCCTAACGAGACAATGTGATGTTTGTTTTCCTGAGCAGAAACAAACAAAATGATCTGCAATTTATAAACAACTACAAACCAACAGCTGATGGTCAACAGCAGTTCAGGATCCTTCTCCACGGACCAATAGGAGCTGGAAAATCCAGTTTCATCAACTCTGTCACCCACGTATTGACAGGAAACATTAGTGTTAGGGCTGATGCCGCTAGCAGTCAGACAAGCCATACTAAGAAGGTAAACAAAAGGCTTTTCTTGTAATTCAGATTTTAATTTTTCTTTGATCTAAGATGTGAAGAATGATCTGTATTTTGCCTAAAGAATATTTGCAAATGGTCAACATGTTCTCCCACTCTTGCCTTGATACAAAACATCATAATTCTTTTATATTGAATGTTTGTCTTTTTCTGGTTAACAGTACACAACCTACAGCATTGAAAAAGGAGACCAGGGAGAGATGTATCCGTTTGTGCTGAATGATATGTCGGGTCTGGAGAGTGCTGATAGGAGAGCAAGAAGAGTTCATGTGAAAGACGTCAAAAAGGCCATGAAGGGATACATCAGGGATGGCTACACTGTAAGGGTTCTGATGCAGCTGTCAAATATTCAGGGGAAATAGAGACAATAAAGCTTTGGGTATTTTTTTGTTTTTGTTTTGACAGTTTTTCTACTTCACTGTTTTCAGTTTAACCCTCAGAGCAGTTTATCCAAAGATGATCGGTTCTACAATAAGAAGCCAAATATAAACGACAAAGTCCACATACTGGTTACTGTTATTGATGCCAACACAGCAAGTATACCAAACAGTACTGTAGAGATAATTCAGGAAATCAGAGATGAAGCCACTGACCTGGGTGNAAAAAAAAAAAAAAAAGAAAAGTTCAAAGATTGACTCAGCAAAATCTCAGAGGGGCTAGAGTACGCAAAAAAGACAAATACTCTGGCGAAGAGGTGATAAGTCAGCTGCTCATATACTCCTCTGAGGTGATGAGAGTTTTGTTGCAGGTGTGGGTAATTGAGACGTGTAGGCAAGCCCTCCAAGACAGAAGTAGGCCAATGGCACCATCTGGTGTATGAATGGTGGAACTGAAAAAGAACGCAAACTAACCCCACAAACTGGAACCTCAACACCCACTATGATGACCCTGTCAGTATTCAGCACCAAATCAGAAAGGAACTCGGAAAACTCCTCTAAAAATTCAGAGTAAGGGCCTGGTGGACGATACAAAGTAACAAAGGGAAGAGGTTTTGTTGCTATGGATGAGGGAAACTAAGAGTTAGATGTTCAAAAGAGTTGTAATAATTAACTGCCTTTGGAGTAATCAATAAGTCAGACTTAAAAATTGCTGCTACTCCTCCTCCTCGCCGAGAATTTCTGGGTATGTGAAAATTTAAATAACTAAAAGGAGTTGCCTCTTTTATGCTCACATAATCCTCTTGTTCCAGCCAAGTTTCTGTAAGGCAACATAAATCAGTGTTATTATCACAAATCAAGTCATTAACTAGCAGACTTTTTGAAGAAAGAGATCTTATGTTAAACAAACAACATTTAATTTAATTTAACGTTTTCCCCAATTGAAGTTATATTTATTTTAATTAAATAATTTGCTCCTTTTGGATTGTTTTCTAATTGATTTTATTTTGGTCATGAGCAAGGCACTGTCTGGATGGGGTAATGAGTGGGAGAAATAGAGAAGATGCAGAAAAGTGTGATAAACTACGGCTCTGCTTTCTGGTCTGCACCCTGGGCTGTCAGTGTTTTGGAAGACTAGCAGTAGCACTACAAGGTGCTACGGCTGCTGTTGTTGAGACATATCGGCTCTGTTCGAAAACCTAGGACGTGTCCTCCAAGGACGCGGTCTACCTAGACTGGATCCTTTGAAGTCCTTGAAAATAAGGAGACCGGAAGAGTTTAGGCTGTGAATTCGACCAGGTCTACCCTTCGGCGGGTTTTACCGCCGTATGCTCTGTTGCTTAG
>NW_015150710.1:851136-858903 GCF_000732505.1 Cyprinodon variegatus
CGATTGGGTAACTGTATGCAGAAAGCGTAGTCGTGGATCTTTGCTCACTGGTCACCATCAACCCGTTCACGTTTCTAACCGGTTTTCCCCACTCAGTGACACTATTGTGGAAAACATCAGTTCTGAGACGCAACAGGTAGCTAATATTAAGGTGTAATAAACTCACACATCTTCAATTATTGAAGCGTTGCATTTAGTTTTGAAAAAAGCTCTAAATAACATAACCTGTCTCCATTTCAAAAGATATAAATGCATAAAATCGGATAAAACCAACTACTTTACTTCTGATGCTGTTTGTAGTATTATAACGTCCGTGGTTAATTATTTCATAGTAATGTTTCTAGACTCAACCAATAATTTGGGTCATGAGTCGATTCTGGCACAATTATTTGGGTCCGAAGCTGAAAAGTTTGTGAAACTCTGACTTAAAACATCAGAGTTTACCTTAGATCATTTACTATAAAAGTTTAGATTCTTGTTCCTTTCAACCACATTGTTTAATTTTAGATGTTAGTTTGTGGGCACTTCTATTGGTAATCTGTTCTTCCCTAAAACTGCAGTAAAAGTTCTGTGTTCAATGGTCAGTGTTACTTGCAGGTTTGATACGGTAACTAAATCTGATCTGCTGTTTCTTTATGCAAAAATAATTAAATTAAATTTCCAATTTTTTATGATAATATTGTGCTTAGCTGTGTTTTTTTTTTTTTAGTTATCTGTTCTTGCAGGTCACTTATTCTAACCTGCCTTTTGGGAACTGACTTTTAAATTTAATTTAAATGTACCAACACTGTGTGTGTCTTAGAGGGTCTTATTGAGCATTTATTTATTTCTGTATTTATTTTTAAATATGGTAGAGTTGGTCCTCCATACACAGCCCTTCCTCATTTGCATAATGAGGCAGAAAAGCCTCAAATGTAAAAACAACAGGCAGAAATAAATAGCATTGAAGAAATAAATAGGGTAAACAAATACAAAGTGTGTGAGTGTGTGCGTGAATGGGTGAATGACTGAATGTAGTGTATAGCGCTTTGGTTAAGTCTCCTGACTTGACCAAAGCGCTATATAAGTACATGCCATTTACCATTTACAAAGGAAGAATAAAACAGACAAAAATATTATAACATGCACATAAATTCTTTAAAAAATAAGTAATTCATGAATAAAGTTGAAGATTATAGCAGAAAATAAATAAGGAAATTATTACAAAGGGGAATAAATAAACAAATTAAAAGAAATATATACATTTATGTCGCACTGTATAATTTATTTCTACCTACTGTCATGGTTGGTTTAGGAATCAAACCCACCTGCAGAACACCACTTGGAGACTGATAAAAAGTTCAGAGTTTATTAAAGGTTTGCACAAAGATAACATGAACTGGATTCAGGTAAACTGGTCCGGGCAGGATTCTCAGGCGTCTGCAGAGACGGATAGTTTGATTAGGTTAACAGATGAATCGTTGCTTTTGAGATGTTTCTGAGAATACCTTGAAGAGGTCCAGGCTTTCCTTTCTGAGAGTGGGTCCAGAGACTGTTGGTTCAACAGAGTGCTCAGCAGCAGCAGCGTCTAGCTTCTGACTTTCCAGTGACAGACCTTGGTTGGAGGGATTAGCTCTTTCCCTGAGAGCAGCAGGTGGATTCCAGAGTGAGATCTTCAGGTTTGGCTCTCTAGGGCAGGCAGGCAGGTAACAGGTTAAGCTCATCCAGAGCTTCAGACGAGAGACAGGTTTCCTATGAGCGAAAAGACAGAGGCAGGTTAGAATTGGGTTTCTCTTAGAGACAAAGATTCTAGTAGTTCAGAGGCTCAGGTTCGCTAACCAAACTTGGTCAACACTGCAGCGTTGAAGGAAGGTCTGGCTGCTGATTATAAAGGCAGGTCTCCTGATGGGCTGATGAACGTCAGCTGTGCTGGAGGGCTCCAGCCCAGGAGATCCACAGCGCACTCTGCTGGAGAAGGGTGGTGAATCTCCAGATCCGAACACCTACATTTATTTGTTTATTGTATTTTTGGGGGCAATTCATTGTATGCTTATTTATTTACTGAGCATTTATTTATTTATGTATTTTTTTTTAAATATGGTAAAGCTGGTCCTCTATATATTACAGATAGTACATTACAATTTTCACAACATTTGACAGCAATAATTTCACATTACTTTATATATTTAAACAGAGTTCTGATGTTCAGTTTAGGCAACTGGACAATATTTCTTATAGATGCTGTTGGTCAGATGATTTCATTGTTCAATATAGAGATGCCTTTTAAATAATTAGATTTTATGCAGTCAATGAATAGCTGGGTGCACAGTTTAAAAAGATAAGGTATTATAGGAGATCGTTGCCTAACCCAGCGTTTTAGGAAAAAGCGAAAAAAAGTTCCAGAATGCAGTTTGGATTCGCACTTTTAATTGTATACATTGTTTTGATAGTAATGTTAAATTATGGAGCAAACCCTACCTTAATTTATAAAATATGAATATATATTCACTTATGTCAAATGCTCTATAAATGCTATAATTAAGATAAACTTTTAATCTCAATGAAAAGCATGTTGTTTTTTTGGGTTTAGTATCAAGGTTCCAAGGCCTTAGGAACAGTTGGAAAAAGAGCTTAAATCCTTACACATTCTCAGAAATGACCAAGAAAGAAAACTCCAAACTGTTTAGAAAATGCCTTCAAAATTCAAAGGTGAGACCATGATTGCTATACTTAGATTTAAGGTGTTCAACAACAAATATGAAATCTAATTAATTGAACTTTGATTGGTTAATTGCAGTATTCTTTCAAATCAATATAGGTCATCCGGGTTTCTGTGAGAAATCTCAAAAGCTGGGAGGTAGATTCTTCACTGTATTGAGATGTTTATGGTATAAAAGTCTGTGCCAAATCTTCAATCTGTGATGTCGCCATCGATATTTAGTTTTTTAGATTGATATTTGTTAAGTCTTAGCAATACGTTTTTAAAGTCGAAAAAAAAAAAGCTGCGTTCTGCTCCGCTTCTTCCCACCTTCTCCTTCAGCCTTATTATCTATAAATGTCATCTAATTTATTTTGCAGACTGATTGAATGTTGATTTTCACTTTAAGATAAATGTTTTTATATCTTTTGTGTTATTTTGGTTATTTCTAAGCTTATATTCTCATTAGCTTTTTACCTTTCACGATTGAACATGCTTTTAAAAATGTAAATCATTTACATTTTAAAATTCACTCCAAAAATTCTTCAACAATTCCAAAGGGAAATTAAATAAAGCTCCCAATTAGAACAATATTTATTATAAACTAAAGATACCAACTTGAGAAAACAATGAAAATAACCACCGGAGCAGAAAATTATGACGTCTGAGGCCTCACTACCAAGCAGTACCACATGAATACTTCAGGAAGTGGTTCAAATTCCCTGCAAGTTCTGGCGCGCATTTAATTAAACAGAATCCGTATTCTGTAAAATGTGGGTATTTTTTGGAGATCTGAGGCCTATTTCACAAATCAGGTTTACTGAATAATCTAAGTTTTTAAAACATAAAATCAGGGAAGCTCTGAGTTTTTGTTTCACAAAGATACTTTACTCAACCTCTGTGTCTGTTACCATAGTAACAGGAGCAGGTTTTCCTCAATAAACAATATCACACTCAATAGTGTCATCTGTCTCAACCCTCCTTAAAACCCATTAGGTTTTATTTTCTGATTTTGTTACAAGAGTTTGCCATAGTTTTGTACTAACAATAAAAAGAAAATCAGTCACTAAGACCTTTTGAAATATTAGGTGTTAAAAACACAAACACAGCATGTCCTTTAGACGAGGATCGAATTAAAGAACGAGTGCCATTAATTTGCAGATAATTAAATATTTATAGGTAGAGGGTTCTTACAGAACTGTGGTCGGAAAATTTAGATTTCTTATTTATTTCATATATTGTGTTATCCAGTGAAAATATTTTTTCTCAGTCTGTTTTACCTGGAAAGCCTCACAATATCTGAGTGAAGAGTGTTTGCATAGAACAAAATACTTCTTCCCATAACAAGGCAGATCTTTTCTCAAGGTTTAATCATAACATGTTACTTTTAACAAAAGTAAAATTTTGACTCTGAGTACTTTAAGTAAGGAAGACAAATGCTGGCCAGATGAGAACAGGGCTGATTACCATGCAATGAGAAGAATATGATGAACTGTTCTCTCTTTGCAAAGATATAATTAATTTAAAATGCGAACTGAGTGAAATCCATTGATCTCTGTTTATTAAACTGAGTGAATAGTTAAATACTTTTTTCCCCAAAACATATATAAAACAGAATAGGATATCTAACAGCTAGAAGGATTAATGCAGTGGCAGATGGCTGGATCATGAGATTTCAAACATGTAAAACATTTAAAATTTGTACAGTATCTTACTCATCCAATTGTTGTATATTTCATTTTAATCTGATCCCCAACCTTTAATGTCATGAAATATTTTAATCAAACAATAAAATACAGCGTCCTACTGACACATTTCTGATAAATGTAATCAATAATAGAGAGAGCAGGGCCTTTTTTGAGTTTCAGAACAATTTGTATTCAGGAACCTAAAGAGAAAAAAAGACAAATAATTAACTTGAATTCATACATTTAATTTAGTAAAATTAGCTACAGAACCCAATACAACTTGTCAAATAATATGCATTTTTTTAAATTTGAATCCACAACTAATTAAGGATTAAATAACAGAAAACTTGTCTTGTACGTAATCTGTTGCTCCTGTTTCTATTTATTCTATATATTTATTTAGTTATAAGATGATTGTGTTGAGCTTCCTGTGAACATCTGGTATGTTTGTTTCTGGAGGTTTTTCCTTCTGAACATTTAGTTTAAACTGAAATAAAATAAAAATCACTGAGATCTAATAGCATCTTTTAAGAAATGGTATTTATTAAGCTTTTCAATCTAAAGGGTTTTAACTGACAGATCTCTAGCTAAGAAGAAGTTTTCTTGTTTATAAGACTATACAAGAACGATAGGAAGAATTAAATCTTCTCTATCATAACCTTTAACCTCTAGTCTCATCATCCCACTCACAGGCGTACATCTGATTAGACGTGAACTCCTGAGACAAACACGCAGAGTTTGATCAACAGTAGTGACTAAAATATAATCCTTTAATTTCTCCCCACTAAAAGTCTGTTCTACTGTAATAAACTGATCTAGAAATGAATATCTGAAATTTTTAACCAAACCGACAGAAACCACAACTTTATATTTTTGTTCCAAGAAATCAATAATTAGTCAGTTTGTCACATCTTAGGTTTGAATGGGAAAATAAAAACCATAATTTACTGCTTTCTGTTTAAAATGTGTAAAGAATTAGATTTTGACTTGAATTGGAATTGAAAAGTGTCATGATTTAATTTAAAGGTCTGACCCAAAATGCAGAAGTCCAAACAGAGAGACACAGATGAAAAGTTCAACGGATTTTATTGAAGAGTTTAGCTCGGTGCAAAGTTGCTCTGTACTCTGCTCAGCCGGAACTAGAAGATGAGGGGAAGACAGACTATTAGTTCAGGCTCAGTGGGAAATTTGATTCGTTGATTTGACTCACGTTTCCATAGAGGTAAAGGATCCTTGACTCCAATCTGTGTGTTGGTTTTCCAGAGTTTGTCTGACTCGGTGGAGGGCGGAACAGGGTTTACCCAGAACTCGGACAGTGTAGGACAGGAGTCTTCAACGTTTTCGAGGCCAAGGACCCCCAAACTGATTGCGAGATGGAGCGGGGACCCCCTAATTATATATATTGTATGAAATTGTGTTCTATCAAACTGGTCCTATAGTCACTCTATTACATATGGAGTCATGTAATGAAAGTAATTTCTCCCTGGGATTATGAAAGTATTTCTGAATCTGATTCCTGGTTGATGGAACAGGTGTTGTGAATGAAACGGTGCCCAGGTTTGAAAGAGCTCCTGTGTGTAGCTGAATGTGTGCATTGATGACTGAAAGACATCTTCTGCTTTAATTTATGTGTTTACTACAGTGTGTTGAATTCATGTTAATTTGGATTTAAAGACATTTTAATTAGTGCAAAAAATTGCAGGAGGGAAGGAGGGTGTGTGAAAAGGTGAACCGGAACCAGGCGCCTCCTGTTGGTGGAAGGGAGACAAACACAAAAAACAAACACACAGACAGGAGCCCTGACAAAAAGGTTTTCTGAGTTTTTTATCACCTTTTTAGTAGTTTAGTAATTGAAAGCTTTATTTTTTACTAATAGAGATTTTATTTGTAACTATGCAGTTTGCCATAATAAACTATTTAGAGTTTACTTAAATAAATTAAGCTCTTTTTCTATCACTTTTAAAAGGTCATATTTTGATATCCTGCAATGCCCCATACCCGTCTAACAACTGACCTTTCAGAGACACAGAAAGGTATGGGGCATTGCAGGCTAACAAAAGAAGCCAAACGATCCCCATCCCAAAGCGGTGGACCCATTCGTCCGTTTCAATTTGCATGTTTTCTAAACAAAAACAAGGCTTTTTTGGGCTACTGTATAAAGCCTCGAACTCAACGCTATTTCTGACATTTTGAATTGAAAAACGTCTTCAAACTTGGAAATAAAGTCCAGTGGTTTGTTTTTAATTTTCTTTTATTGGGATGTCAAAAATGAAAAAACTGCAAAGCACTGAAGAAGACAAATATGAAAAGACTCACAAGATAAACCTGAAAGCAGAAGATAAAATTACAGAAATGGAAAACACTGAAGAAGATGGACAAGACAGACCAGAGAAAAATTATATCAGGGAAGAGTGTCACACAAGAAGACTGGAAAAACTATAAAAATGCAGAAAAATATGGAAAATGTCTGTACAAAGCGAAGCCCAGCCTAAACAAAACTTAGCTGCCTGTTGCCTCAAAGAAGTTCACCTTTACAATTCAAATTCCGTACAAATTCAAAAAACATCCACTGGACTTGGTTTCCAAGATTTGATGTTTGATGTTTCTCCACCTCTCCAGGAAGCTTTCTCAATTCAAATGTCTGGATCCGCAGTGAGTTGAGTCTTTATATAGACAAGGCCTTGTATTGCTTGGAAACATGCAAATGGTAACCGATGGAACCAAACGACCCATTCTTGGAAACCAAGTCCAGTGGATATTTTTTTAATCTTTACAGAATGACTATGACCTGGAGAACCTTCATCAGCACACTTTACAATTAAAAGACTCAAATAGCAGACAATTCTTCCACCCAAAGGTTCATTTCAACTGAGAAGACTAATGTTTTAACAACAACTTCCGGAAAACAAAATCCATGTTTTACTTTTGCTGTCAGGAGTCACCAAATCAAACGTACTCACAGCCGAAAAATAAAAAGTACATTTCCTTCCTGTAGTGCTCAATACTTTTTAGAATGAAAAGAAAGGAAAAAAGGAGAAAGTTAAAATCAAAATATCCATGCAACAAGGAGAGGGAGAATAGGAAGGCTCTACGCAAGGGAGGGAGTCGGTTTTTCTATACTAAACTGTTAACTTTTTCTGGGAACTAACCCAAAAACTGATGAAAATTCTTTCTCAACAAAAACCAAAAAGTTCTGAAAATACAAAAAGTTATCGAATTAATGTTTCAGACCAGAAATTATTTTCAAAAAAAAAAAAAAAAAAAAAAAAACATGGGAGGATTGTTGTTAATGAGGTTGTATTTTTTTGAGTAACCTTGAAATGGCAGCAGAAATTTGTTTTAAACCCAATTGCGAACAGAACTGGAGTGCCTTGAATTGACAAATTAAACTTAAAGGAATAG
>NW_015150710.1:859643-864595 GCF_000732505.1 Cyprinodon variegatus
TTGAGATATCAAAAAAGTACTCC
The DNA here is from genome assembly GCF_000732505.1 of Cyprinodon variegatus. Classification (NCBI taxonomy): domain Eukaryota; kingdom Metazoa; phylum Chordata; class Actinopteri; order Cyprinodontiformes; family Cyprinodontidae; genus Cyprinodon; species Cyprinodon variegatus. The sequence goes on from NW_015150710.1 coordinate 859,667, forward strand.
AGAGTGTTGTTCAGCATGGGGGTGAGTAGAAAATGAAGGCTAAGCATGTTTTGGGTGTACTATTCCTTTAAGGCAGACTTTTAGGTTGTTTATATGTGGTACTTATTTTATTTCAGTTTTGTTAAAAGAAAAAATAAAACTAGGGAGTACAGGCTGCCCCTTTAATTTTTTGAGATCTTTTCAGTGGAGTTCAGATGCTACAGTAACAAGAAAGTGTGTTACAGTAGCTCGTTCACCATGAACATTTTTCTTTTAAATGTTTTTGTTGATGATCTCAGAAAATAAAGATTCTCTTGCATGTGTAAAATCTCAGATGTAAAGTCTAGACTCTCTCCATTTGCGTTCAGATTTTCATCACTTCCTTTTTTTCTATTCTGATTGGTGGAGCACTTCTCTACACTCTAGCACTCTAGATGTTCTTTCCCAAATAAAACTATACTTTTACTGAAGAAACTGAACCAATTCGCTGAGGTTAAAGAACTAAAGTTATCTACCAGCTCATGAAAAAGTTAGTTGGCAAAATGGAGTAAATCTAGTTTTAGTATCTGCATCTGTAGAAGCCAGAACAGAAAAGCTAAAAGGACGTTTGTATGTCTGGTTTTTAGAGTTATTATGGTTTGTTATAATTTGTAGATGTGTCCGTAAACTAAACGTGGGAAGAGATTTGTAACTGGGCATATTACTCACCTGTTAGGATGTCACGGCAGGAGAGTAAGTGAGCTAGCCAATGTACTGTTTGTTGACCGCTACACAGATAGCTACGAATATTGTTGTTCCAAAAAGGGACATAAGAACTGCCTGACCTCAGCCTCTCAGCGACTTTTAGTTTGTTTCTAATCTTGCTGCACAACCGTTCTTATAGATATGTTTTATTGCAATATCCCTTTGGCTAGCTGAGTCATTGCAAGTTATGCTTTCAAGAATAACAGAAAGTGGTCAGATAGATCTGCATATTACAGACACCTTGGAAGAGTCTTAGTTATGTAAGTCTAAACTTTATCCCTGGTTGTATATTTTGTGTTTAACATGTTGAGTTAAAGAAGTTTCTACGAGTATCACATTGTTTTTCTGCACTTCTGTCTTCAGGACTGTCAATGTGAATGTTGAAATCTCCAACAATAACAAGTCAGTTATATTTAACACATCACATTTAAAAGGCCATCCAAATTATTATAAAAGGTAATTTATAAACTTAGGATGCATCTAAATATTCCGGAAAATGGCTCAAACCAGAATCTTTACCTAGAGAGTCAAATATTCAAGTGTCTAATTTACACAGAAAAACTCATTTAGACTTCAGAATATCTTTAAACTAGGTGGCCACTCCCCCACCTTTACTGTCGTCTCACAAAGGAAATTATACCCTGCCTGGCCCAAAAAAAAAGTCGCCACCAAAAAAAAAGGTCATTCACTCTAATACTTTGTTGGACCGCCTTTAGCTTCGATTACGGCACGCATTCGCTGTGGCATTGTTTCGATGAGCTTCTGCATGTCAAAAGATTTATTTCCATCTAGTGTTGCATTAATTTTTCACCAAGATCTTGCATTGATGATGGTAGAGTCTGACCGCTGCGCAAAGCCCTCTCTAGCACATCCCAAAGATTCTCAATGGGGTCGAGGTCTGGACTCTGTGGTGGCCAATCCATGTGTAAAAATGATGTGTCATGCTCCCTGAACCAGTCTTTCACAATTTGAGCCCAATGAATCCTGGCATTGTCATCTTGGAATATGCCTGTGCCATCAGGGAAGAAAAAGTCCATTGATGGAATAACCTGGTCATTCAGTATATTCAGGTAGTCAGTTGACCTCATTTTTTGAGCACATACTGTTGCTGAACCTAGACCTTACCAACTGCAGCAACCCCAGATCATAACCCCGCCCCCACAGGCTTGTACAGTAGGCACTAGGCATGGTGGGTGCATCACTTCACCTGCCTCTCTTCTTACCCTGATTCGCCCATCACTCTGGAACAGGGTAAATCTGGACTCATCAGACCACATGACCTTCTTCAATTGCTTCACAGTCCAATCTTTATGCTCCCTAGCAAATTGAAGCCTTTTTTTCCCGGTTAGCCTCACTGATTAGTGGTTTTCTTACGGCTACACAGCTGTTCAGTCCCAATCCCTTGAGTTCCCCTCGCATTGTGTGTGTGGAAATGTTCTTACTTTCAGTATCAAACATAGCCCTGAGTTCTATTGTTGTTTTTCTTCGAATTTGATCTCACCACACGTTTAAGTGATCGCCGATCACAATCATTCAGGATTTTTTTCCGGCCACATTTCTTCCTTGAAGATGATGGGTCCCCACTATCCTTCCAGTTTTTAATAAAGTTCTTAACCCAATTTTAGTAGTTTCTGCATCTCTTTAGATGTTTCTCTGCTTGATGCATGCCAATGATTTGACCATTTTCAAACAGACTAACATCTTTTCCACGACCACGGGATGTGTCTTTCAACATGGTTGTTTAGGAAATGAAAACCAAGTCATTGCACCAGTTGGGGTTAAATAACTTGTCAGGTGAAAGATAATCGCCCATGCAGTAATGATCCAATAGGAGGCTAGTACTATTTGCTTAGTTGAATCCACGTGGCAACTTTTTTTTTTGGCCAGGCAGTGTAGTTTCAAGGTGTCTGCCCGGAGAATAGGTGCCTCGCTAAATTCACTTAACGAGTTTGTTTTTTTTAAAACATAACATCAAGATTATGAATAGAAAGTCATTGATTAAAAAAGGATTTTTCTGGCAGATCTAATGTTCAATAAACCCATTTAATATAACTTTGTGTTTGGTTTCTACCTCACAATTTAAGGCTTCTAAAACTCACTTTTTTACATCTCTCCTATGGCATAGTACTGTTTTATATGCTAGCTCTGTTTATACTAATTCACTGTGAGAACATTATATTTAGACTTTAATTTCAGGTTTCTCTGTACATATATGGAGACAAGCTTAAAAAAGTATTCAGTTAAAGTATTTTTTGTTTCTCATAAACCTGATCTGGTAGTCTGTGTTTTTCCTCTCCACCAGTCCATTAGATGCCAGTTCACTGTTTTACTGGATTTGAAAATGTTAATATAGACAATAAGCAGCTATAATCTCATTAAGGTTAGCAAAATACATCCATGTGATCGGTTTTACGGTAATAAATAATTTTCTGATAAACAAGTTCATAAAATAAAACATTTCTATGTCTGCATTAATCAACACAGTTAAACATTTGTTAGGTCATTTTAAATAGATAAATAAATAAATAAAACCAGACTGAACAATTAAAACATAACTGACCAGAAATGGTTAAGATTGTTAGATTTGGATAAGTTGGTTATGTACAAGCCAATTTGGTTCAGAATTTTATTTAAAATTATAAACAGAACAGACATCTCTTCAATATAACTTTTTGACACAACTTAATTGAATTAATAATTTTCTTGAATGCAGCCTTTAAGGCTCTGGACCTCACTGGTTCCAACAGACGAAGAAAAAATGCTGTTTGGGCGTCTATTCTCCATCACAAATGCTCTGTGCATTAGGGATGAAGTAATGTGGAGAATGCATAAATACAGACTAAAGAATAATTTCTTATTAAGAAATAAGAGAAAAGGGGTTCTAGACTAATTTTGAGTGTGCAGCGACTTAACGTTGATAAAATTCAGTTTGTGAATCTGGCAATTCAAGAGCAAGATAATCCAACAGCCTCATGGCATCCTCTTAAATTAATCTGGCATCGCTGCCTAAAACATAATATTAGCAACGTGATTAATTTGAAAAGCTGTTAGAAACAGCTGTTAAAAAAAATGCTTTGAGAAGGAAAAAACTTCAAGCTAAATGTTCTGCTACCCGTTAGGCTGGAGCAGAGGGCTGCTGGTGGAGTTTCATGAAATCTTCCATGTGAAATCTTCCAAGTCTTAAATTTGTTGTCCGAGATTTTATAAATATCCTTTTTCTCATGTTCGAAGCAAAATAAAAAGTATTCTGAAGGACTAGAAAAGGTTTAAAAAATACAAAAAAGTTGTTACGAGAGAAGAAAATCACTTTCAGTTTTTTTAAAAATGTCTGGAGCTTTTCAAATAAAATTTGGAAAAACTAACCAAAAACAAAGATATTGTTTTTAAAAACAACGTTTGGAGCTCTAGAAACAACAAAGTCACAATAAAATACCTCAGCATCCTTTATTGACTTAGAAATCTTTACTGACAAAGTTAATAAAAAAAAACCTTAAAGAAATTTAATGTGTAAACCCCACTACCCAATCTCAGACGCTCTGCTTTAACAGTTTAGTCCATCACCCTTGAAGGGGGTCTGATCCAGCGGATGGGCTGACAGCTGATGCGGCGCGCGTCACCGGGAGTGTCCCCAGTGCTGCAGCTCCAGAGGATTTGCAGGAAGCCGATCCTGGTCAAGGATACAGGACAGAAAGGAAAAGACAGAACATGCAGGATCCAGGAATCCTAGAATTCTCTGGCAGGTTCAGAGTTTAAACAGCGTCCAGAAGCGCGACCAGGCGGACACGCACAAGAGCAGACAGGATCAGGTGCAGATGAGCAGGCTCAGTGGAAGAGTGTAGCCGAGACAGGACGTGGAACCAGAACTTTATGCAGGACCTTTAAACTGGTCTCCACCTGGGAGCCAGACTTACTGAGATAAAAACTAAACCTCCCCACGTAAAGAGCCAAAAATCCAGAGGGCTCAGCAGGGGAGAAACAGTGGACGAGCAAGAGACGAGACAAACACAAAACCCTCTTTCCACTGGCCGCCAGGATCCAGGACAAGAAACGTGAAATAAACAGACTGAACAGACAGGCTAACAGAAAACAAATAATAATCTGGCCCCGAATGCTCAAGCTGAACAGAACATAAACCAAAGGACACAGGTGAAAGAAATAACCAATGAAGGTAAAGCAAACGGGCCAGATCATGACAAAAACATTAAT
>NW_015150710.1:864615-866641 GCF_000732505.1 Cyprinodon variegatus
TTACATATTTTGATGTGATTTATAGACGTTTCTTTTTTTGATTTTCAATTCAGCTACTTTTTCTTCATCATCTTCTCCTTGTCGCTGTTCATCTGTTGAGAAATTAGATAAATAGACTGTTGTTTTTTAATGAGGGAAATCTTCCAAACTTCTGAAATCCAGTGTAAAATTTAATCTAAGATTAACCCTAAATGGATTACAATTTAACAATATTTTATGATAATTAACTTACTTTCACAGAATTGGTTCATCTGAATAGGTGGATGACGTGTCAGCAGCTACAAAAATAAAATAAAAAGTTAATTTGTTCTATTTGGCTTTAAAATACTTACATGAGCAACTTAATATTATGAGACAAAGAAGGATGAAAATATTTGTAATACTCACTATTTGCTGGCTTAAATCCTGAAGGAAAAAGCATAAAATTTATTTCAAGTTTTTAAAAAGGAAACAATAAAATATTTGCATGTAAATGAATTATAGCATTAAATCTTAAAATTTCATGTTTGCTCAGAAACAACACCCGATAAAAAATAGCTGTAATGAAAATAAGTATTATGTAAGCAGGTTTTATGATACATAAAATATCTTGGTTTCTCACCATTATGTATTTTCTTCCACCAGACAACTACAGCAATGTTGACTGCCAAAACAAGAAGTGCAGGAATAACGACGCCAATAATTATCCCAATGGGGATTCCTGAAACAAAATGATTTAAACGGATTAAACGTAAGCTGTCACAAAATTTTGGAAAACAAAAAATGTGAAAAAGAAATATTGGGGGTTCAAAGACTTGAGTAAAAACTGCAGTTAAAACATTGATGGATTTTAATTCAAAATTAGAATATTACTGTTGTTTGACATCTGAATTTTTACTCAGTGATATGAGTTTATCCTCATATCATTTTGCACTTATGAACCAAACACAAACTAAATGTGTTTTGGAATCATTTCTGCTTGGAAAAATTCCCAACTGAGATAAATAAATTATAGCTTCATAAATATCAGATTTAGATGCAAACCTTTGTAAAGGTGAGACATAAAAAAATACTGCTTTCATTGGAATCACTGATTCAACTGTTCCTATTTCTGATTCATGTCATTAAAAAGACATTTCTTTAACCTCGGTCAAAATAATTAGTAAATAATAATAATAATAGTAAATACATTTTATAAACAGAGAACAAATAAACAGCACTCTATGCACTCTAAATGAACAGCTTCAAAAACACTGCAAAACCTAAAAAATAAACAAAATTTTCTACATTTTATAAATCAATATATTGACTATATCTGCAACAAATTAGAACCTATTTATTTTAAGTGCATTTGTTTTACACAGGCTTCAGTGGGCAGTGCGCCAGACAGGGCAATATTTCAGCACAATTTAACCAAATGTACTTAAACTGTGAGAAATGTGTTATTTATATCAAGAGGAAATCTGGTCAAATTAAAGTGTCGACTTCCATTGTAGGAATCATTCTGCATATGCGGACATCCAAAGTCTCCCGGAAGTTCCAGGAGTCCCTCTGATATCGATAGTTGTTCAAGAATGCCCGCTAGTCGGATAAATTATTCCGGATTTTAGACTCTGCAAGGTTGTGTTTTCTAATGAGAGAGAAAGCGAGCAGACAACACAATAATTCGTTCTCCATGTGCGGATTGGAACTACTGCAAGTGCGCAGACAATGAGAGAGTGCGGGTGTGAAGAGGAGGTTGCTTGTGAACCCTATCTGTCCAAAGCGATGCTCTGTTCCACCAGCGTTCCAAGCTGTCAGAGAGCTGATTAGATTGTTCCAATTAGTCTCTCTGGGCTACTCTCTGGCAGTCACCTAGTTACCACTCAAAGCTGTGCATCCTGAGAAACGGCAGAAGTTTAATCCTTGAGTAAAAAATGGAAATATAGGACTAATTTTACAGCAGAATATACTAAAGTATATCCACGTCTAGTGAAGGGGAGGAACAGTGGTGGATCTAGACCAAATGTACCAGGGGACCAGCGTGTTTTCATGGGGGCACAGAAAA
>NW_015150710.1:870212-872730 GCF_000732505.1 Cyprinodon variegatus
ATATCGTTATTGAATTATCGCCCAACCCTAGCCTAAATTAACTTAAAATGCTGAAACCTGCCAGCAAAATATGTTCACTTTTATTATCCTGGTGCCTGCAGTTTGGATTACGTCCATGAAAACCGCTTCCAGCCAGCGCAGCAAACTGCAAGGAGGCAACCGAGCTATAGGCGGCTGTTGAATGGGATTCCTGCTCACAGCGCACCGCCGGTGTGACAGATTAACTGGTAGCAGCAGCTGGAAAACCGCAGATTTTTGCAGATGTGTCTGTGGGCGTGGCTTTTCAGGACCCCTTTCCCCACACAGGAAATAAACAGCGAGTAGACTCCAAGAACTACAAATTACTGTGTTATCTGATCGATATTAAATATGTTGAGATCTTAAGAAGTCACCATCACAAAGGTATTTAATTGCATTAAGCATATAGCATTTTTTAGGTATTTCTCTAAACCCGCACACAGAGATTTTAAGAACTTGTCCTGCTGTTGTTTATCTGTTTGTTTCAGAGCCTCAACAATGAGAGAAAGAACCGAGTAGAAAAACCACAGAAAGATGTATGAGAAGTAAAAACAGCCAGTGCAATAAAAGGTCAATGGGAACAACTAACGGTGTAATTTTTCCATTTTTCTGTCGTCCTGTATGTCTTGAAAATAAAAATGAGCGAAAATGAATTTTTACTCTCTGTTCTCATAAGCATCGACTGTTTATATTGAGGGAAACTAATTACTTACAGCCCAACTCGTTCCCAGAGGACTTATAAATGTCTTTAAAGTTTAAGGTGTGTTGCAGGAAAAAAGCAAAATAACATAACCGCTGCGGGGAAGAGTGAAATCTTGAGTCTGAATTCAGTTAATGTATAGTGTGAATATATATGATATTTTGGGAATCGGGCGAACAAATGCAGAACCTGCTCTACTAAAGCATTTAAAGAAGCAGCAGAGCCTCCAGGCTAACTGCTGCCAAACAATGAAGAAATAAAATAGGGAGATTTTACGGTAGATATCTGATAGAAAAAAAGATCTGGTTATCATTTTCTCTATTAATAGCTACGCAGAAACTAATGTCTAATTATTTCTTAACGGGGTGACCCAGCCTGTTCTAAGAGTAAAGAAGGAAAAAAAATAGTAATATCTGCTATTATGGAATTCAAACATGATTTAAGCGATCAGCGGACTCTGAAACATTAACTGTCACCAGTTGATCTAGATCAGCTGTTCGACATACAGATCAGACACAGTCAACAGATCAAATACCGCAGGTGGTATCAATTGAACTGTCCGAATAAATAACTTGACAGGTAAAGGGACGCCTTGTATGAAAATACAAAGTTGGCCACGTGTTCGCATCCACAGTTATCTTTATGTGCTCGATTTATTTTAACAAATTTTCCACAGATGGGCAAGATAATATTACGCCCTAATTCTGAAATGACAAACATTTCCTCGCAATTAGCGTTTAGTTATGAGTTGCTTATTCATCCTTCTAATTGTACCAGTGAAGCAAACTATTTAGACTAACAGTAACAAGTAGACACAAAATAATACTCTATTGCCAGTAACTTGAAAAACGTGAATTATTTAAAGTTGTTCTGCATGCAAACCAAAGAAATTGGCGTCCTCAAAACAATAGAAGAGAATAGGATGACAGCTGACTGTGTGAACATGGTTACACATCATGAAAGGTTCATAATTGCGGAATGAAAAATAAACAATAACAATTAAAAATTTAAAGTAGCCTGCTACAACCCTAATTTAAGGATAAGCATCATGATAACATCCAAACAACATCCCAGGTGATGGAATATTTTACAGCCCATATTCCTCCAGATCCCGCTGGATCACAAGTTAATCTGTGAACCTCTGCAGATTCTGACGCTTTCAGATCCTCACGATGCATTTATTTGATCCCCAAACCTAAATTACTCATAATATTTCACATTATCCACAGACAACAGACGTGTGTTGGATAGATATTAGGCCAGGATAAATTATAACCTTTATTCTGACCCGTTTGTTTACTTTTGCGCCATTTTGAACGGGCAACCATGCAGCCACCTAATCTCTCCAAACAGCTGTGGTGTGGACCCCGTTTGTCACAAATTAACCTAGTTCATCGTTTAAGAATATATGCATTTTTCTACGAGAAAAAATATCAAGCAGCCATGGCGAGTCATACGCACATTGTAGCTAGGGCTGGGTATTGTTCAAAAATTTTCGGTTCCGGTACCAATACCGATACCTTCACTCCGATACCGGTTCCTGAACAATACTTTTTTCGATACCAGTTTTATAATCTCAATTCGAAGAAAAATTACACAACATAAAAAATTACAAATCTTGAGTTTTTTTTTTAAGCTCTGATTTTTCCATTTACATTTTTCCTCTTACATAAAAAAAAAATCAGTGTCTAATATTCACTGTTACATTGTGAGGACCTTTTTACTTAACAGTTTTCCTTTAGAAAAATTACCATGTCTGACAAACAAGCCCGTTGAATGGGATCCTACTGACAGCACCGC
>NW_015150710.1:875234-877163 GCF_000732505.1 Cyprinodon variegatus
GTTACAGCCAATCACCGAAACTTGGTACCGAAAGACGAGGCATGTTTCGATAGTTCAAAAAATATCCACTGGACTTGGTTTCCAAGAATTGAAGACGTTTCTCCACCTCTCCAGGAAGCTTTCTCAATTCAAATGTCTGGATCCGCAGTGAGTCTTTATAAAGGCCTTGTATCGCTTGGAAACATGCAAATTGAAACCGATGAATGGGTCGTTTGCTTCCATTGTTAGCCTGTAATATCTGAAACCTGTCTATGATTCTGAAGGTCTGTCGTTAAAGGAGGAATTGTTCACCTGGCGGAAGAGAGCAGGTACTTTGTTCCTCTGGGATAGGGTGGGATGGGGACCGTAAGAACTAAACTTGCACAGACGCCTTTTTGCTGCTCCTGCTGTGTTTGGTATGAACGTGCCTTCAGATCCCCACATACCGGTGGTGTGTTGTCACTGGGAATCCCATTCAACAGCAGCCTCTGGCCTGGTCGCCTCCTTGTGGATTACCGCGGTGGCTGGAAAGCGGTTTTCATGTATGTAAACCACACTGCAGGCACCAGGATAATAAAAGCAAACATTTTTCTGGCAGGTTTCGACATTTTAAGTTAATTTAGGCGTTAATAAAAAGTTTCAGAGGAGTGATCATAGCGCTCTGCATCATCAGAGCTGTTTGTCTCCCTGCCAGCAGCTGCTGCTCCTGCTCTAGACGTGCTGCAGACAGCATGCGCGTTCATGTGTTTTGAAGGCGTGGTTTCAAGGGGTTCGAAGGGAGAGGCATTGTTGTATATGTTTAAATATATAGCTTGCTGGAATCGTTTTTCAAAGATCTTCTACTGCACCTTTAACAGGTTGAGATACATGTTTTCAGCAGAATTATAGTTTTTAAGCACTGAGGTTCATGTTTGCAAAAACAGAGCTTCAAAAGTATCAACCTGTCTCAGCAGCTGTGTTGTTTGTTGCTTCACTGGTTAAAATGAGGAAGAGGGAGGCTGATCCAAAGCTAAAGGCTTTTATGAATGAGAAATATTTCCACAGACTAATTCATGCTTAAATATTATTCCCCTGTTAACAAAAATAGTTTCTACTTTTCTGTTTAGTTTTTATTATTTATAAATTATGTGAAAACATGAATCACTCTGATGAATCTGAGAGAACATCACAGCTTCATCATAGTTTAACCCTTTCAGCTCTGATCCTCCACTGTGACTCATTATAGTCAACCAGGTTACTTCTGGGCTCATTCATAATAGGCTCATTATGTGCCTTTCTCAAGATTTTATTTCGGGGGACATTAGACCATCTCCTCTCTGTGTATAGGCAGCCTGATTTAGGAGACTTCTTAGCTAAATAAATGTTTCTGATCGATGTTCTGTTTGGCACATTAGTTAAATCTGATTTAGGTTGATCTCCTATCATGGAGTAAATGATGGCCTGTAGCTGCTGAGGAGATGGTAGAGATCGGTCTAAAGATTTATATGTTTTAACCATAAAATAACAGTAAATCTGTTTCAGCCACAAATCTTTTTATGGGAGAAATTTTATTAGTAAATGTCAATCTCTTTATATCAGGACATGATCTGATTTCCTCCTGGTGCTCTACATCACAGGCATGTTAGTTGAATAAAGAGTGAAATAATATATAAATATTAGGGGTGGAACGGTTCACAAAATCCACGGTTCGGTTCGATTCACGGTTCGTGGTCACGGTTTTCGGTTTGGTTCGGTTCGATACATGTTGATTGTTACACAGAAATCCCATAAAAATGTATGAAATGAATGAAAAAATCCCCCAAAAAATAATGGATTGTAATTATTATAAATGATTCGCGGAAACCGTGGATCATTTCCGTATGTTTTGCTGCTTTGAATTAATCATCTCGCGCATGCTCTCTACGATCTCCAAGAGACTCACAGGGGAGCGGATGGAGGAAGCCACAGTGG
>NW_015150710.1:877522-879591 GCF_000732505.1 Cyprinodon variegatus
TTTTTTTTTTTTTTTTCCTGCTACACCTGGCTAAGCTGCTTCGCTTCTTTTTCTTCTTGTTTACTACTGGTGGTTGGCTTTGGTCGCAGTACCGCCACCTTCTGCTCTGGAGTGTAAACGCTTCGCCTATGAGAAAAAGGAGCAGCGCATGAACCGAACGAAACACACGCGAATCGAACCGAGACAGTCGAACCGAACGGTTCGGACGGTTTTCATAAACCGGTCCATCCCTAATAAACATATTACCGCAAGTGCAATACATGGAATAGCACACTGAAGATAAAGTAGATCAATAGAGTTTTTAGAGATCAATAGAAAAAGAGATCAATAGAGTGAACAAAAGTAAGGTAAAGAGTAAACCTAGGGTGGAAAATACATTTTTATGACTTTTTAAGGCTTCCAAATTAGACTGCTCATGACTTTTTATAACCTTTCTTTCAACTGTAGTTTAAGATGTAAAGCAGAATGCTTAGAAATCACTGTCAGCACTTCTGTTTTCCCAATAAATTAAAAATGCGCAAAGCAATGTAAAGTGACAAACTTGAATATCTACAACAAATGTATATAAATAAAGCCTATTTTAACTACATATTGTTTTTAAAATCCTTTAATAAATATAAATACTAAAGTCTTACCTCCATTAATCCCGATCTCTGTTTTGTCCAGAGGAGTGATGATGTCATTGTTATCACCAGAGAGCTGAAACACACATTCATATTTGGTCCAGTCCTCAGATGATGGAAGTTTCAGGTCAACGTTCATCTGGAAGGTTCCATCATTGTTAGGGAGGATCTCTCCTTTCTCCACATCATCATGGATCTCTGCTCCATCTTTCCTCCAGAACATTTCTGCTCTGTTGGGGTAGAAACCTGTAGCAAAGCAGCTGATTGGAGAGGAGGAAGACTTCTGGTGGATGGAGACTGAGGGACGATCTGGAGATGGAGACAATTAGAGTTTAGATATAAAATGTTAAGGGATTGTCTAGTTAAAGCAGATTGGTTGAAATGTTTAAAGCTGAATAAAAGCCACAAATAAAACTGGGTCACATTTAATTTTAATGTAGTGAAGTAAAACAAAATTCCCATTGGACATTTCTAGTAAAATTAAACATTCAAATAATCAGTTAAAATAAAGAAAAATCAGGAAAAGTTTCTCTACCTGTTCTCATCAGAGAGCTCCTCCCATAGTTTATATACTTCTTCAGCCACTCAGGACACACTTGGTTGAGGTAGTTCTTAAGGTACTCCAGCTCAGCTCTGTTATTGTTCCACTGGTTTGTAGTAATTTCAGCCTGTTGTTTTGAAGCAATCCAGGTGTTTGTCTTCATGTCCAATATTAGCCAGTCTTCCCCATCATAGCCATACTGTTTAAAGCCAGTAACCTCTTCAGTCTCATCATCCCATTCACAGCCGTACATTAACTGCATAATGTGAACACCTAGAAGACAGCAAATACAATATCACTGTAGTTTTCTCCATCGTCTCTGTTATCTATTTTCCTTTTTAAGTAAAACACCTTAAAATATCTTACAGAAAACCAAGATTAACTGCTGAGAAAATTGATATAAAATTTCATCATGTGCAGATTTACTGCCTTCAGTTTTTATTGACACTGATTAAAGGACTGTGACTAAATCTGACCCACACTGGGCGTTCGCAGGCATTGTGGAAAAATATGCTTTGAACAAGTTAACCTCATCATCCATTTAGTTTTTTGTTCATTGCAGCTTTAGTCTCTCTTCACCATCGCCCATCAAGGTCCTCAATAAAACAGAACATCTGACCCAGGATCTCCTCTATTTGCCCCTCAAATACTGTAGATGGTCTTTCTGGGAAGTCTATATTGAACTGTTTAGACGACATTAAAGCCTGGCTGGCCCTGAATTTATTTTCATTTTAAGGCACAGAAAACTGAGGTTATAATGTTTGGGCCTAATCTCTCTTGTGACTCCACTACTATAGACCTAGGACCCCAGACACTAGGGCTGCAACAACGAATCGATAAAATCGATAAAAATCGACTTTTAAAAGCGTTGGCAACGAATTTCATCATCGATTAGTTGTGTCGCG
>NW_015150710.1:884426-890745 GCF_000732505.1 Cyprinodon variegatus
TTTTATCGGGAAAATATGGCTATCGGGCCGATAGAAAATAAGCCCAAATCGGCCCGATAGTTTAGGTGACCGATATATATCGTGCATCTCTACCGAAATCCCATAAAAATTAATGAAAAAAATCCAAAAAAATTTATGGATTGTAATTATTTTTTATGATCCGCGGAAACCTTGGATCATTTCCGCATGTTTTGCTGCTTCGAATTTAATCATCTCACAATAACAAACGATAATTTCATTCAAAATGTATTTATTAAAAATGCTTAACAATTCCTGTAATGAATGAATAGCACAATGAAAGAAATAATGTCTCATCTCAACATCCCTCACTTAACAATAAAAGTTAACAATAACTCAACTCCCAATAACACATGATACTCAGCTTCAGCAATGAATTAAATAATGTCTGTTCTGTAGATTATTGGAAAAAATAAATTAACAAATGAACTAATTAACAAAAAATACCTCTTGTGTAGCAAAAATTATTCAAAATATACCAAAAACAAACAAACATATCAATAGACTAGCTTTACTTTCGGTGTCCAGGTGGCTTTTCAGATCCCTTGCACCTCCATTGGACACCGAGACATATGTGCCTGCTTTGCACACTGTGCACGAGGCCTCCCATTTGTCTCGACCCGGTCTGAAAGCGGGGAAACTCTTCTGTAAATCGTTGGTAAACATACATTTACGCTTTTGCATGTTGTTGGCGTACTGACAGCGAAGCTATCTATAGTCTGATTAAGAACAGGGCTGCCCGCACTGACGCGGCTCAGTGATTACGTCACACGCAGCGTGACGTAATCACCAGGGATGAAACCCAGCGTCTGGTGATGTCTATGCCTTCCAGACTTCAGGCTGTAATTGACTGCAAAGGATTTGCAACCAAGTATTAAAAAGTGAAAGTTTGATTTAGGATTATTAATCTGTCCCATTACTTTTGGTCCCTTAAAAAGTGGCAGGCACATATACACACTGTTGTAATTCCTACACCGTTCATCTGATTTGGATGTAAATACCCTCAAATTAAAGCTGAAAGTCTGCAGATAAAGCACATCTTGTTTGTTTCATTTCAAATCCATTGTGGAAGCAACAACAAAAACAATCAATATGGTTAAATAAACACAAACCTCCAGTTTGGCCAAAACGCTGCTTTGCAATTTCAATTTCGACTTTGATCTCCTGCTGGAGACCCTGAAACTTGCCAGTCTCTCTCTCCCAGAACTCTGGATCTACGGCATCATTCATCCAGTCCTGTTTACGCACTGCTTTCTGGGTGTTGCTGTCATAGTAAATTATCTGGGCATCGTCAACCAAACCAACAGCCACAAACTCTGGGAAGTTTGGGACTTGAGACGATGCCGTGTAGAGATACTTCAGGGAGTGAATAACTAAAAAAAAATAAAAATAACAATATGAATTAAAAATCTATAAATGATAGAATAAATAAACATTTTCTTCACACAAGTTAAATAAACTAAACACCATTACTAATAAAAAAATTAGACAATAAAAGAAGACAATTAGGAAAGTTTTCATCTTTTAATAATATCTGGGGACTTTGTTCACTACAAATAAAAATGTTATTGTTTAACAGTCAACTTTATTTAATATTTCTGTTTTGATTTAAATCCTTTACATTCTGATTAGACAAAACTTTATTTAGAATCTTAATGGCATACATACTGTGTTTTACTAATTGTTCTGTTTAATTATAGTTTACATTTGACGAACCTTTCAAACAAAAACAAAAAAAAAAGGTTTATAGTCAGCATTTAAAATTCTTTAAAAAAAATGGTGGACTTCCAGATGGCGGAGAAGCAAGTAACAGCATAAATTCCGAGCTCCCAAATTTGACACCCTAACAAATAACTTATAAAACACTGTTTTTAGTATTAAAACGTTTTATCGAAGAGGGTTTCTGAGGATAGCAAGCTAGCAGCGGATAAAGCTATGGAGCTATGGGAGCTAACTTTGTTACAGAGCTGAAAGAAGTTCAGACGAACCTCAATAAACAAATCACTGTCTGAGTTTAGAAAAGAGATGGGGAAACAGCTGAACGACATTTTTGCAGACCTGAAAGACTTAATGAAGAGATTTGAGGAGGCTGAGCAGCGAATATCTGAGGTAGAAGAATTCAACATGGATGTCCAAAAAGACCTACAAACACTTCTATATCTGGAAGCCAATTTATGCAGGAATAAAATTCATATCCATGGGGTCACAGAGGGAGAAGAAGGTGATAACTTGTAAAACTTCATAGAGAATTTTATAAAAACTGAACTCTCCCCTTACGGACATCACTCTGGGCATACAGAGGGTATATGAGTGATTGCAAAGATGAAAAAACAAGAAAAACAAGATATCATTTTGGCCAAGAAACATCTTTTTTTTCTACTGCTGAATGTGAAAAATTGTGCAAAATTGGGTTTAAAAATGTGTATTTGTCTTCATATACAAAAAGCAGCTCTAGGGCGATGTTATTGTCTTGTAAGTTCAATTTTCAGTTCTCCTTACAAATTATAGACAAAGGAGGATAGAATATACAGTTCAAAGGATACATAGACCATAAAGAAGTTACCTTAGTGAATGTGTATAGGCCACCCGGAAATAATAAACATTTTATTAGGACATTTTTGACACGATTGAAATAGAAGCATCTGGGTTACTGATATAGGGGGGAAGACTGAAACATTCACTTAAACCCTTTCTTGACTCATCCAGCAAAACTACAATGGATTAGAAAGAAGTAATATAGATTAAAAGAATGTTTAAAGAATTAGGCTGGGTAAATGTATGGAGGAACTTACAAAAATACTCCTTTTTTTCTTATTCTCATCATATGCATTTAAGATTAGACTATTTCTTTATACAAAATGTCAATAAACATAAAATAATTAACTGTGACATAGGGGTGAGAGATATATCTGATCATGCAGGGGTGTATATGACACTCCACCTGGATAATGATCAAAAGGAACCTTGTGGAGGCTTAATAGTAGTTTTTTAAATAATACTTAATTTGACAGCTTTGTAGAAAAATAATTCAAAGACTATATGGACCACAATAATGTATAGATATTTCTCCCTGTATTTTATTGGATGCAGCAAAAACTGTTCTAAGTGGGAAGTTAATTATGTGGTCCTACCATAAAATAAAAGAAAGAAATGTCTAAACAATCTTACTATAAAATTAAAATCTTTAAAAATACAGCAAATGGAAAATAACAATGAACAAACCCTACTACATATAGGAGAAACAAGACAAGCTCTAAACTGTTTATATGAACACCAGATTTAGAAAAGGCCGCATTTATTAAACAGAATTATTATGAAAATGGATCCAAGTCAAAGAAATTTCTTGCGATACGGAAAACGTAAACAAGAAACTGATAGATAGATTTATACAGAAATTATACAAAAAATTAAAAATCCCACAGGTACAACGCTGCCAGTTCTGTTAGCTCTACGCCTGCTGAAGACACAGACGTCCATCCCCGTGAACACTGGGACGCAACTCAATGGAAAAGGAAATTATTCTGATTTCAACCGTTGTGTATATTAGCTGTGAGATATGAGTATATGAATCAAGATGCTATGAACGAAAATATTTGATTGACAGATGACCGTTAATATATGATTGGCCGAATTTAGGTGTTAAAGCTGACTTATAACCAACTGGCCTCCATAAAATAATTTAAAAAAAAACAGACTTTGAGACAGGATTTTGTTTTTTTAAATAAAAAAGGTCTAACTTTGGGGACAATATGGTCCAATAAAGAGTACATTTATATAAATGTTTAAGCCAGAATGATTTCACATCCAAATATGATTTCCCTACAACATTAAAATGAAATCCTTTTATTCAAAGCTATCTGATTTATAGAAAAAAAGACTATTTGTTTTGATTCTTTGTTTTGATTCATACAAAAGGGACTGAATATTTGTCTGTTCAAGCTATAGGCTTAGTTTCCAATAAAGTAAACGTATGAACGATGTGAGAACACATTCACAAAAACATTTTTTGATGATAATTGTTTTTTCTGTGTTGTTGTATTTAGCAGACGGTCCCTGCCCCATTGAGGACAGGTGAGCTCTGCATTGAAGCCAGTTAAAGCCTCCCTGCATGGTTGGATGCTGGTTTGGAGGAAAATGCAACAGTAGCTCAATTTCTGCATGCAGTGGTTGCAGAGAGCAGACAGTTTTGTGGAAGCAATGTTCCAATAACAAGTTTTTGACATGGAAAAGCAGAATATTAATGCTGTTTTAAAAATGTTCTCATTCGCTTAAAAAAATGTTTACAAAATGTATTAACAAATTACGGTCTCAAAATAAGGGATCTGCTCGACAAAGATAATTATATGACAGTTTTATTGAAACTTTGGGTTAAAGGACAAGTAGGCTCAGTATTTATAAAGTTAATTTAAACAACCGTAAAACTTTCCTCTGCCATAGCAAAAAAAAGAGGCTCTTATTTGAATTTAATATTTTGTGTTTTTGTAACAAATGTGAAATAATTTTGACTTTATCTGTATTTCCTAGTGAAAACATCTAATTACCATAGCATACGCAGAAACATAAATCTAGTTTAATAAATCATTAAATTTCAGAATCTCGTTAGATCTTATTTAGTGTTTTAGTAACTTACCTGCCGTCACATTATGTAGAGATATTCCCAAAAGAACCATGAAACTCGGCAGCTTCATGGTTCCTCATCTCGCTTTTCAAAAATAAGGAAAACTTTGTCCCCTCGCTGATCTGAAATTCACATTTTACAGCAGGAGACCACTGGCTGCACAAGCGCAACCGACGTGAGTCATTTATATTAACCAATGAGAATTCAGCCTTAATGTCAACGTCACTTGAAACTGGGTAAAACTGAACCAACAAGGTTACAAATGAAACTGAAAGTAATCAGCTGATGATCGAGGAAGCGTGTTTCTAAATCGCTAAATGTCCTGGGCACTGAGTAGCGGGAAGCGATTCTTGTCGGATTGAAGAAGAAAATAGTGAAAACGAAGAAGGCTGGATGAGAGTAGAGTCAAAAAATGAGAAAAAGCGGGAAAAAACTGTGATCAACTGAAGAGGAGTCCAGTTCAGAACAGTGATGAACAATGTAGAAATTCCACCGGAAAACAGAATGATTGCAAATTCATATTCAAACTCGTTAATCAAGCAGACTCTTTTGCAGATTGGGTTCAATTGGTTCAGTTAACAAAATCAATAAATAAACTTGTAGGAGAAGTCCAATGTGCCAGAATACTGTATAGTGGAGACCTGTTAATCAACTGCAGAGACAGCCTCAGCAAGGCAAAGCTATATGCATTAACAAGATGGAGGGGAAAATAGTTAGTGGAGAACAAAAAGATTAGCAGGGGAGTCATTGGAGGAGTTCCTCTAAAAGTATCTGAAAAAAAGATTCTAGAAAACATAAGCGGTGCAAAAGTAAAAGAAGTTAAACAGTTAAAAACTACAAAAAATTGAGAAAGATCTGACAGTTTATCTGTGTTGATTAAATTTGAAGAAGAGCATTTACCCAGCAAAGTTTTCATTGGTTACATGAGTTACAATGTCAAAATGTACAATCCTCTGAGATGCTTCAAATGCCAAAAATCTGGACATATAGCAGCAGCCTGTAAAGAAAAACAGAGATGTGGAAGGTGTGCAGGAGAGCACGTATATGAAAAATGTGGGAAAGAAGTTAAACTCATGCTGTAACTGTGGTGGAGAACATACTGCTGCATATCGCAGGTGTGAAGTGAGTAAAAGATCTGAAGAAATTAGAAAAGTGAAATTTGAGCTCGGAATAACTTATGCTGAAGCTGCAAAAAGGATCCCATCCCAGTCAGAAAAACCCAAACCAACAGTTCAGAACCAGAGAAGTTCAAAACCTCTGAAGTAATGTCCCAAAATTGAAGAGTCACTGATTGTAAAAAAGAAAGAATTTGTTCTTTTCATGGTTGAAATGATCAATTGTAGTGCACAGACGACAAGAAAAAACGAAAACATTTTAATAACAGTGAAAGCTGCAGAAAAGTTTCTTGAAGTGAGAGATTTAAACTGGGAAATGGTTAAAAGTATGATGGGACCATCAGAAACTGACAGACATAATAACTTAAAGATAAATTAGAAATTATGAGGGCGAATGTGATTGAGTATTTATTATGTTTGGTTAAGTTAAACAATTAGTTTCCCAACCACCATAAAACCTTACAAGAAGAAGAATTAAAGGAATAATACACCCAAAACATGATTAGCCTTCATTTTCTACTCACCCCCATGCTGAACAACACTCTGGAGTACTTTTTTGATATCTCAA
>NW_015150710.1:891696-910766 GCF_000732505.1 Cyprinodon variegatus
TGTATATATATATATATACGGTATATATATATATACAAATATACAAACCCAAAATGTAATTTTCTAAGTTATCTTTTTATTTTTTATTTCTACTGTTAAATCATCTTTGAGCATCTCTTAGACAGCAGGGTTTATCGATATCTAAAAAAAAAAATGCACAACACGTTTGTTGCAGAGCATCATAAGCAATCTGAAAGCTTCTTCTGCAGGTAGAGTATGGGATTTAAATAGGAGAAGTAATTTAGTTAGTGTTTTGAATAATGACATCAATTTCACTGAAAGAAGTGGATACTAAAAATACTTTATTCAATATAAATTTATTAATTAAAATAAATGATTTAAATGGATCTAATATTCTTGGAGTTTAGGGCTTAAATGAAAAAATCTAACTGAATTCTAATCCTTGTCTGTCTTATTTTATATAGCTGGTCTGATTGAAAAAGGAAAATCAGATCAAGAAAGAAAAACACATCAAGAATTTCTAGGTCAGGCGTTCATTCCAATGGCCCAAACGTAGCATTTGTAAAATTTCATGTAACATTACATGTTTCAGAATAATTTACAGAAAATATACAAGATAAGTTTGTCATGATTGGTTACAGAGTAAACCCAATATGCAAAACACACACGGAGGCTGATGAAAAGTTTAACAAGGTTTATTGTTAACACAAGCACAAGAATATTGCACTGGAACTGGTTCAGGCCTGGGGGCAGGTTCACTGGAGTCTGCAGGGATGACAGTTCAGTTAGCACATGGACTGATGAGTTATGAGTCTTCGAGTTTGCTAAGGAATACCTTGAAGGAGTCCGGGTTTCTCTTTGAGAGAGGAAACTGTTGGGTCCAGAGACTGTTTGTTCAGCAGAGTCCAATAACTGCTTCAGCATCTTACTTCTGACTTTGAGGGAGACCTTGATTTGGGTTTCCAGCTCCTAGCCAAGAGCTGCAGGGGAATGCAGAGAAGAGTCTTCAGGTTTGGCTCACGAGGGCAGGCTCGGCAGGTTAAGCTCATCCAGAGCTTCACGAAGAGACAGGATTCCTGTGAGGCAAAAACAAGGAAGAGTTAGAATCTTATCTCAACTGGAGATAGCAAAGATTCTCAGGTTTACAAGGCTCCGGTTGCTAACCAAACTAGATCAACACTGCGGCATTGAGGCTAGGTCTGAAGGCAGGTTAAATAGTGGTGGGTCTTCTGATGATAAGATGGGCCACAGGTGTGTTAGAGGCTCAGCTCAGGAGGACCCACGGCGCACTCTGCTGGAGGAAGGTGGTACAGCTCCAGATCCCAACAAAGTTGAGCTTTTCGTATTTCACTTATTTAAATATTCTGTTATCTATCAAACGTTCGATAAGAAAGACATTTATCAACACTTATAAAAGTTAAAATAAACAGAATTCCTTCTCAATACCAAAGCTTTTTGAAAACATCCAACTCATCCATTTATAGATTGTATTTATATTCTAATATTAATCTAACGACATTTGGAAAGAGTTTTACATAATTTTTCCATGCTCGTTACCACTCCTATATTTCCTGCTCAAATAAATAGCCAACATAACTTGACCACTGAAAGATTTAAACCACCGTCCTTTTTTTCCTTTCTAATAATAAAAATCCCAAAATAAAAGATTTCTCTGTAAAACTATCTCCAAATAATTTCCAAATGTCACTAAGTTGTGTGAATAAATCCATTATTTGATAGTATTGTACAAAACAATTAAAATGGTTTCTCATAGCAAACAAAAAAGATATTTTTCTGAAATATCAGGATAAATAGAAACAAATACAATAACTGAAACAATACCACGTAGAATAAATCACCAGCATTTTTTCTCAATGGTGGCTTATAAAGAAACCCCCAAACAGGTTTCCCACAAGATCAACCTTAAAAATATTCTTTCCAAAGAATATCTTTTAAGTTCAAATTGTTTAAAGCCTTAATACGTCTCTTATATACCATCTTTCCATTAGCATAATCCAGTACTGTTCGTAAACTTTGTGGCTTAATTGAAAATTTAAAGAACAATTCTGTTTGATCAGGTATTAAAAATGCATTGTACCATCCATGTATTGTCCAGTCTTGTTGCCAAGGAGACAGCATATTCCATTTCACATCAAACAATTTCGAGTAAATATCTTTGATTAGTAACTCTGGTTTTCATAAGCAGTTCTTAAATCATTGCCATATGATCCCAGGATAAACCCAATCAAAGTTCCTTGGAGCAAAGAAGTAGATGTCCCATGTCTCTTTGTTTCCGTCAGCATTTTTAAGACACTAGCATAAAAAATTAAAAACACCTTTCACTTTAGCTTGAGTGGTCCAAAATTGATAAAGTTTTAATAAAACCCAAATTACCTACTATTCAGCCTCACATTCCATAACCTGCCCCCACAAAGATAGCTTATGTTGATCCTATCACACAGTTTATTATTAATCTACTTGTGGAGCCAGCAAATGGTATGGCTCAACAATGTCATATATAAATATGCTAGATTGTAGCCATTGGCTAATTTCCATCTGCAGTCCCGGGACAGGTTAAAGGAGAACTGTGTTTTTTGTTTCTTTTTACATTGGTGTCATGATCGGTTACGAATCTGACCCACATGCAGAGATGACCACTCAGAAAACAAGGAAAAGGTTTAACAGGTTTATTGAAGGAGTAAAGAAGTAGGATGTGGAACTCAGTGAGCTGGTGACCCGGAATTGGAAGTGAGAAGTAAGTTCAATGGTCAGTTCAGGTTCTGTGGGAATCTTGGCAGCGCTGATATTTAGCGTAGCTTGGAACTCACGTTTGAGGGGGCCTTGTTAGTCCTTGAATCCAGACTGTGTGGAGAATCCAGAGTTAGGTGCACACGTTCGCGGGCGGACAGGTAGACTAGCGTTGGACCCAGAGGAGCAATGGAGTGGACTGTCACTCGGATTTCTGATGGGAACTTGAATGGAACATTTGGAGGTTTTGCCCTGCTCAGTGTAACTCTGTTTATCCTTCCAGGGGAGAGAAGGTCCAGGTATCCAGTAACACAGGAATGCTTCCTGCCGAGGAGCAAAGACAAAAAGAAGTTAGACTCAGAGAAACAAAGCTAGATTAGACTCAGCTTAACTCAGCTTGACTAGAGTACCCAAAACTAGCAAACAGTCTGGCGTCGAGGTAGTGGCAGCCCCCTGCTCAAATACTCCTCCAAATAATGATCCAACAAGCAGCAGGTGTGCAGGGAGGGACAGCGAAGACAGGGCACCTCCTGGTGGTGGAAAACGGAGACACACAAACAGACCACACAAACTGGATTCCTAACAATTGGGCCCTTGATGTTACGTTATTACATCATATTCTACTCACCCATATGAGTTTTGTGTCATTCGGAGCTGTTCTGAAGATATTCCGTTAAGTTATATCCAAGTAACGTCGTCCTTGGGGCAGCGACTTGAAGGCACAAACTAAACTGTTCATAATGTATCATTTATGGTACGCCAGCATTCATAACATGTGGGTGAATCACTGTCCCCCAGACATCCGCGGTTATATTTTTTATTATATATTTACTTTTAATGTGATTTGGCCCACTTGAAATGGAAAAAAAAAATCTTTTTGCTCATGAGATGTGTGTTGTATGTTGTAAAGCTCAAGTTTGTGTACTTTGTGTCTTTGTATTTGTGTTTTAGTGTTTATGGTAATCTGACTGATTTATATCTCTATATTCTATATTATATCTATTATATCTCTATCTATTATATTTATATCTCTATATTTAGAGAGAAACATTGAAATAAAGAAATTGAAATTTGAGTCTACATTAAACTTTGTAAGAGTTGGAGGGGGGGCTGCAATTTGTAATTCTCATACAAAAGTAAATTATGCTACACTTAACTAGGAGCAGGTATATAATTTGTATAAGAAAAATAAATATACCGGTAATCAGCAGAATAATCCATTGTTGAGGGTTTGCAGGTTGAAGGAGAAATCAGGTGACATTAGAGAGGAAACTGCAGGAAGAGACGGTAAATGAGCTCAGACTGATCCTTCCAAAGCTCAATTTGGTAAAAATGTAATCTAACCTGTTCTCAAGGTAAACAAGCAAACTGGCGTTAAGTGAAAAATCCAGTCTGGTCAGTTGTAAAGAATATTTCTAGGAGTCAGGTCCACCTTGTGGACTTTTATAACAGGCAGATGGTGAGACATAAAACACTAACACCTTTATAAATGTGCATCTTCATTTATACTTTATACTATACTCATCTCAGCTGACTCCTGTGGATACGGAGGAGAAGCAGTTCTACTCTGAGCCTCTCCTGGATGATTGAAAATGTGGTGCCAATAGGTGCTGATCAGAAAAGGAACAAAGAGTGTTTCCAGAAAGTCTGTAAGAACTCTGTAAGTCATGTTCATTAATAAATAAGATTTATTCGATTTTTTAAAAATGGTCAGTGGGGGCTGATACCCAGGGGGTGGTGATGGGTCTGCAGTAAGCGGTTAGTTGCACCCCTGCATACCCCTGGACGAAGCAGTTGCTTTTAGCTCTTATGTTAATTTAGCCCTCTGCTCTTCTGCTTTATGCTCCCTTTGATTTATTTTATAACAAAAGTTCGATTTAGCTACTTTTAATAATCCTGGTAACTTTTATGTTGAAAATATCAACATAAACACTGTATACATTGGAGGTCTAATATAGTGTATTGTTTGAAACATACATTTTGTCAATATTGATGTATTGTTCCTAGTCACAGCTATCTATCCATCTATTTATCCATCCATATGCCCATACCTGAAAACAGGCTAAAGAACACCCAAACAAGCTGGGTTATAGACATGGAAGCAGTTACTTTTTGGATTTTTCCCCACTAAACCCCACTAACTGTTAATTTAATGAGAAAAATGCATATTTATAAAACAACAAAATTTATAAAACAATAAAAAAAAGGAAACAGTTTAAATAATGGTGCAAAAGGGCATTAGTGTAAAAAAGATCAGTAAAGTGCAACACTAACAGGCCCTTTCAATTTTATTTGCCTTGGCATTGATGAAGATCAAATGTCAATGATGTAGCAGGAGCGACTACTCCTGCCCTAAGCAGGCATGGTCTTGATTCTGTTATGTTTTAGTTTGCTCCATGTTTTCTATTTTGTAGTATTTTCTAGATTTATTTTAGTTCTCAAGTTTTTCTTTGTTGTTTTCTGTTGCCCTCTTGTGTGTGTTCCTTTCCCCTCGGCTTCACACAGCCTACATGACCACTTCTTCAGCTTAATTGTTTTGTGCTACATCACATGAAACGGAGAAAGGAACTCACATCAGGTAACAAAAACCTTTAAATAAACCACAAAACTGGAGAAACTTATGAATGAAATGGTAAAATATTGCCAATAAAGAAGTAAAATGTGTTTGTCTTTCTTGTATTCCTGCTGTCCTCACATTGATGCACACTTGAACAACTGTACTTCGTTTTACTGTCAGAGATTGCACATTTCAAAGGATTGTTGCTGAAAAAGAAAAGGCAAGTTTTGTTTTGCAGAACAGAGATATTAATATTTAGTTTAAATACATTTTAGAGATCCTAGTATTTTCAACAAGCGAATGGTTGTTGTTACTGTACCCTGTCATGTCATTATTATGAAATGTTATTTTTATCTTATAGCCTGCACCTCATGCTCCACCTTTCTTCTGTCCCACATGTAAGATTCGTCTGGTGAACAAAAATAAAGATTGTTTTTTTCTTTTAAAGAAATATCAAATAACTTGTTTATGAGTAAATAACTTAGAAAAGACTTAGAGAGGCTATTGGCAACTGTTTTCCACTCAATCAGCTCCAACTTTAGTTAACCTGCTGATTTTAAACAGCTTTCTAAGCTTTCTAAGGTACTTTTCCACTAACAATAAAACCACATAGTGCAGCTGGAGCCAGTAGCTCCTTAAACCAAAATCCTTCAATAGACCAGAACTTTCCAACTATAACGTTTCAAGCTTCCAAACAATCTTTCTTTTGCGGTTGTTGTCTTGACAATCTGGCCTTGATGACAAAACAGCTGTTGTTAGTTTTATTCAATGTGCCAATACTTCAAATGTTTTAGGATAATATCATTGTATAAACTATTCTTCAATTCAGTTTCCTTCATTTCCATGTTAATCCTCATCTGTTAAGACAAATTATAAAAATGTTAAGCTTTATCTATTAAAATCTCAGTCACCACCTCGAGAATAACATACTGGAAATATTCATCAGATGCAATTTTTAAACAATTTCAAGCTAAAGGCTTTAATAAATTCAAATAGTAAACATTTCTGAATATAACCCAACTCTAAAATAAAATAAAAACTTTAATTTCAAATTGGTATTTAATGTTGAAAAAAAGGGGTTCTGCTCACCATTATTTCTCCCAACCCAAAAAAGGATTCCAGCAATTCCAATAAGAATGAGTCCTCCAACACCTCCGGCAACATAAGCAACTGGAAACACTGAAGGAGAAGCTGAGGAGATCCATAAACAAGAGTTACTTTAAAATCTACAGAAATCCTAGAATGCATAAATAACCTAGAATAAGTTCTAAATATTTCAAAACTAAAGTTCAATGAGAAAAATGCTCAATGATGAGTTTAAAAGTTAACAAAATAGACTGCAAAAGAACCAGAATAACAAAAAAGACAGACATCCTATAAACCACTCCATACTCAATAAGATTGCTTTTACCGTGAGTAACTACTGCTAGAAGTACATATGATAAGGTGCTATGACCACTAGCAGCTAAAGTGAACACAAAGATCATCTTAATTCCTCATGGATTTTTCAAAGGTTTCAAGAAATGGACAAACATATTAACTTTGGGGAATTTAACAAGGGGCAAATTGTGTTCTAGTCAAAGACTCTTCAAAACTGCAGCTTTTTTGGTGTTGGAGTCTGAAGTGCTCACTGTTTATCAAAGGTGTAGAAACAGAGGGTGTTGTGTAATGATCTAATGATTGAGCGGCCTCCTTGGAGCAAATGACTTGGGTTTTTTATTACTGATGCTTATTTATTTATTTTCAATGATTTATCAGTATATAAAGGATTAAAACAACCCTTACCCCAATTTGTACGGATTGTGGATTTATCCAATTTGATGATGATGTCGTCTTTAAAACCAGAGAACTTAAACACACAGTCGTATCTCTTCCAGTCTTCAGGCTGGACAGATGAAACGTTGAATTCAACACTCATCTGGAAGGTTCCATCATTGTTTGCAAGGATCTCTCCTTTCTCCACACCCTCATGAATCTCTTCTCCATCTCTTCTCCAGAAAACGTCAGCACTTTCGGGGTAGAAACCTGTAGCATGGCAGGTCAACATAGAGGTGGGAGTCCTCTGGAGCAGAGACACAGAGGGTCTTTCTATTTAAGAAAAAAATAATAATAAAACAGATGATCTTTGTAATAAATTTGGAAAGATCCTGTTGTTGCTGCATTTAAATTGTGTCATAAATATACCTTTCTTCTGCAGAAAGCTCCTCCCATGATTAACATATCTCTTTAACCAGTCGGGACATATATAGATGCAAAATTTTTTATTGTGCTCTAATCTAGCTTTCTCGGTGTCCCATGTGAGTTTTGTGAGTACAGCTTGTGGTTTGAGAGCAGTCCATGTCAGGTTCTTCAGGTCCAGGGCTAAGATGTCTTCCCCATTATAACCATACTGATTATATCCTCTAATTTCTCCAGTCTCCTCATCCCACTCACAGCCATTCATTATCTGCAAAGTGTAGGGACCTTAAAGACAAGAAAAAAAGACATAATTAACAAAAGAATGTACACTAACATATAAAAAAAGGAAAAGAGTTAATCAAAATCATTAAAAAATAAATGTTTCTAAGACAGGAACAGACTTTAACATCTCATATATGTACCACCAAATTGAATTTAACAAGAAAAGAAATAAAAGAAGATAAACTAAAGGCAGACATGTACTGTTTTTTTTCCCCAGTTTGAGGCAAAAGAGACAATATCAAAGTCATGAATAAGGAAAAAGGTTTCTATGATGAGGTTAAATGTCGCCTTTTTTGCAAGGATTATATTGTTTCATACTGTGTTGTTTTACAAAGCGCCTCTAGGTGGTGCTGCATTCAAGACATGAAAAATAAGCTAATAGAGCATCAAAGCACTTCAGTTAAAGAAAGGATGTAAAAGTATCTGGAAAGAAGGCAAAGGCCTCTTTTCTTTAGTATCCAACAGCCACCAATAGATTTATGTTTTTGATTTTGTTGTTTTCATAAACATCTAATGTTTATTATTGAGAGTTGTCTCTAATTGTTCTAAAGACTTAATTGAACTTTTTTTTGTCTGCATGTGTGTTTGTGTGCTGAATTTCTAATAAATTCATAGTCTAAGGAAAAACTAAACTTTTGTGGACCTGTTTCACATGATTAATGATGACAGTTATAGTTTACCTTGTAACAGGAGACGCTGGCTCCCTTTGAGAGTCACATTACACCATTAAATGATTAATAAATGTTATTCTTTTAGTTTTACCTTGAACATGCTATTTGTTTCACTATGCTTTTAAAATCCTACAAACCTTGTTCACAAAATGATGTCACTAATCTGTAATTCATTCTTATGTGTGTATTTCAGTTAGTTCAGTATATATTCAGTTCATAAAGCCGCAGCCACACCTTGACGATTTAGCCAGGCTGATGTACGAAAAATCTGGCTAAAACTGGGATAAGTTGGATAACTTTGTATAAGTTATGAGCATGCTGAAGTACTCTGAAGCATAGTGACTCATGCTGGCACATGTTGACATACAGCAAGAAGGTATGCCAGCGTATGCTCATTTATGGGCCATAAGTTCTAGCTAAGTTATCTGATGGTTGACATCCATTAAGTGTCAGTTACTCATAAGTCATGGTGTCTAGCTTATCTAAAACCTATGAGTAAGTTGTGCGTAACTTATCTCCAACGCATATCAACGTGTCTGATGTGTTTCTAACTTACAGCTACTGTATGATGACGTATTGGCAGCGTTTTGGTATAAAAGTGGGTTCACTGGAGGAAACCGTTCGTTCTCCTCCAGACTTTATCCCCATCATAGGGTGAGCAAGAAGGTGAGTGTGATGGATCCTCCCTGTGTTCACGCCCTCGGCCACGACCAACAAACTTCGTAGCAGACACAATGCTGAATCTGCTGCGACTGCAAGCCTTCTGTCTTTCTTTTTCTTTGTATTTATTTATTTATTTTTTTTATTTTGATGGGCAGTAAACAGCAGCTAGGTTAATATCGCGATCAAAAACATATTTTTAAGCAGGCTGGGCACCTCCGGGTGATTTGCTGCCCCACTCACGTCACTGGCTTGTGCATCAAAGAAATATTTTAAATATTTAGATACCTTTTTAAATACAGCTGTTCTCAAAATGTACTTTTTAATCTGACAACCAAGCTCTAAATGGAATACATTCTCTGACTGATTTGATATGGCTGTATAGATCAGCCTGATTTACCATTTTGGGATAAAATTAATTCAAGTTGACTGACTGGTTTTATTTCAAAACACTCTCAGTCTGCTGAAAAAATTGCTTTGTAACTGTGGAATAATTTTACTTGAAAATATTCTTGACATTATTTTCATTTTTAGCCACTTTTTAAAGTATTCTTAACAATATCAAAATAAGCAAACTGCTTCCTATTTTTAGTTAACTGATAAAATCCAAATCACGTCACTGGCTTGTGCATCATTTCATGGGAATTATGCTGCCGTGCATTAGGAATAAGTTATGCTATCTTTAGACAGAAGTATTAGACATAAGCATAATGAATACTCTATGTATAAACCCAACTACATTGAAAGTTCAGCGTATGCCAGCGTTTTAGAAGATTTTGGGACGTCAAGGTGTGACTGGGGCTTTACAGGTCCCGCTGTAGAGTTGGAAGACAAAATACATGGAAATTCAATCAGTTGTACTATTGCACTGTTCTTTATCATTTACAGGAAATATGGCAAGCACTGTATACTGAAACCTAAAGCCAATATAGGCGAAGAAAACGTGTTTATTAAAAAGCTCCTTACCTTCAGTGAGGTTTAAACGTTGCTTCAAGCTATTCATGTCTGCTTTAAATACATGTTGACTTTGAAGACACCTCTGAGAATACCACTTCAGGTGGTTGGGATTCTTTTCAAACAGTTTCATCATCCAGTCTTGTTTTGGCTTGACGGTCTTGATGTTGCTGTCATAATATCCCATCTGAACTTCATTTATTGTTGCAACCGCAACAAACTCTGGAAAGCCTGGGACTCCGTAGGTAGCAGTACGGAAATATCTCAGGGAATGTTTCACTGAAGGGTAGAAATTAGAATATTTAGTTGTTGTTTTAAATTGTTACCTTTTTACCTACTTTTTTTTTACTTTTACCTACTTTAAAGCTTTGATTTGTATGAATCATTCTACTGCTGAAGATCTTACACTCATAATAAAAACATGGCATTTAAAACATCCATCTATTTTCTGTCACGCTTATCCCAAGTGGGGCCACAAGGGGTGCTGGTGCCTATCTACAGCTGTCTATGGTCTAGAGGCGTGGTACACCCTGGACAGATCCCCAGTCCATTGCAGGACAACACAGAGACAAACAGGACAAACAACTGTTCACACACACACTCCCAGCTAAGGACAATTTAGAGAAACCAATTAACCTAACAGCCATGTTTTTCGACTATAGGAGGAAGCCAGAGTACCTGGAAAGAACCCATGCATGCTCAGGGACAACAAGCACGCTCCATGCATAAAGACCCGGGCCGGGATTTGCACCCAGAACCTTCTTGCTGCAAGTCAGCAGTGCTACTCACTGCATCACTGAGGAGCCCAACATTTAAAACAGGAATATGAAATCTGACCAATAGAAAGAAATATCTTTATAATACTACGGTATATAAATAGTCTTTATCTTTTTTAGACAGAGTATTTTACAGTTAGCAGCAATAATAAACAGGTAGCGATGGCAGCCAGCTGGGTCTAGATACGCAGACACATACAACTAGTTTAATAAACCGTTAGATTTCAGACTCTCACTAATAGATCTTATACAATGTTTTAGTAACTTACCTGCCGCCACGTTATGTAGAGTTATTCCCAACAGAACCACGAAACTCAGCAGCTTCTTCATGATTCCTCATCTAAACTTTCAAAAACACGATGAACTTGATTTCAGCGCGGATCTGATGTTCACCTTTACACAGCTAGAGACATAAGGCTGGAATATCAACCATTACTTTAACCATTAAGAATTCAGCTTTAATGTCAACGTCACTTGAAACGGGAAAAAACTGGACCAGCAAGTTTACTAATGAAACAGAAAGTCAGACAGAGAGGTAGGACTAAATGGTAATATCATTTTTATTTCAGAAAAGCAGCTGTTAATTGTCTTGGGAAAAAAGTATTCGACTATTCATCCTAGTTAAATAAACAGAGATCGATGGATTTCATTCAGTCGGCACATTTATTCATATCTTTGCAAAGAGAGAACAGTTCATCCTACAGCCTTAATGGCACAGCATTCTGCTCTGTTCTGGGCAGCGTTCGTCCCCACCCTACTTACAACAATGAAAAGCAGTCAGAGTCATAACAAATTACAAACACTTTGGTTAACAGTAACATGTTATGAATAAACCTTGAGAAAGAATCTGGATTGTTATGGGAAAAAGCTATGTCTGACACTAGCATAAAAAAGGGAAAAACACTTTTTTCACTTTGCCTTGAGTGGTCCAAAATTGATAACGTTTTACTGAAACTAAAATTACCTACTATTCAGCCTTACATTCCATAACCTGCCTCCACAAAAAAATAAAAACTCTGTGATAGCTTATGTTGATCCTATCACACAGTTTATTATTAATCTACTTGTGGAGCCAGCAAATGGTATGGCTCAACAATGTCATATATAAATATGCTAGATTGTAGCCATTGGCTAATTTCCATCTGCAGTCCCGGGACAGGTTAAAGGAGAACTGTGTTTTTTGTTTCTTTTTACATTGGTGTCATGATCGGTTACGAATCTGACCCACATGCAGAGATGACCACTCAGAAAACAAGGAAAAGGTTTAACAGGTTTATTGAAGGAGTAAAGAAGTAGGATGTGGAACTCAGTGAGCTGGTGACCCGGAATTGGAAGTGAGAAGTAAGTTCAATGGTCAGTTCAGGTTCTGTGGGAATCTTGGCAGCGCTGATATTTAGCGTAGCTTGGAACTCACGTTTGAGGGGGCCTTGTTAGTCCTTGAATCCAGACTGTGTGGAGAATCCAGAGTTAGGTGCACACGTTCGCGGGCGGACAGGTAGACTAGCGTTGGACCCAGAGGAGCAATGGAGTGGACTGTCACTCGGATTTCTGATGGGAACTTGAATGGAACATTTGGAGGTTTTGCCCTGCTCAGTGTAACTCTGTTTATCCTTCCAGGGGAGAGAAGGTCCAGGTATCCAGTAACACAGGAATGCTTCCTGCCGAGGAGCAAAGACAAAAAGAAGTTAGACTCAGAGAAACAAAGCTAGATTAGACTCAGCTTAACTCAGCTTGACTAGAGTACCCAAAACTAGCAAACAGTCTGGCGTCGAGGTAGTGGCAGCCCCCTGCTCAAATACTCCTCCAAATAATGATCCAACAAGCAGCAGGTGTGCAGGGAGGGACAGCGAAGACAGGGCACCTCCTGGTGGTGGAAAACGGAGACACACAAACAGACCACACAAACTGGATTCCTAACAATTGGGCCCTTGATGTTACGTTATTACATCATATTCTACTCACCCATATGAGTTTTGTGTCATTCGGAGCTGTTCTGAAGATATTCCGTTAAGTTATATCCAAGTAACGTCGTCCTTGGGGCAGCGACTTGAAGGCACAAACTAAACTGTTCATAATGTATCATTTATGGTACGCCAGCATTCATAACATGTGGGTGAATCACTGTCCCCCAGACATCCGCGGTTATATTTTTTATTATATATTTACTTTTAATGTGATTTGGCCCACTTGAAATGGAAAAAAAAAATCTTTTTGCTCATGAGATGTGTGTTGTATGTTGTAAAGCTCAAGTTTGTGTACTTTGTGTCTTTGTATTTGTGTTTTAGTGTTTATGGTAATCTGACTGATTTATATCTCTATATTCTATATTATATCTATTATATCTCTATCTATTATATTTATATCTCTATATTTAGAGAGAAACATTGAAATAAAGAAATTGAAATTTGAGTCTACATTAAACTTTGTAAGAGTTGGAGGGGGGGCTGCAATTTGTAATTCTCATACAAAAGTAAATTATGCTACACTTAACTAGGAGCAGGTATATAATTTGTATAAGAAAAATAAATATACCGGTAATCAGCAGAATAATCCATTGTTGAGGGTTTGCAGGTTGAAGGAGAAATCAGGTGACATTAGAGAGGAAACTGCAGGAAGAGACGGTAAATGAGCTCAGACTGATCCTTCCAAAGCTCAATTTGGTAAAAATGTAATCTAACCTGTTCTCAAGGTAAACAAGCAAACTGGCGTTAAGTGAAAAATCCAGTCTGGTCAGTTGTAAAGAATATTTCTAGGAGTCAGGTTGACCTTGTGGACTTTTATAACAGGCAGATGGTGGGACATAAAACACTAACACCTTTATAAATGTGCATCTTCATTTATACTTATACTCATCTCTTGCTTCATCCAGCTCTGCTGGGAGAAGCCTGAGGAGCTCCTAGGCCAGCAGAGAGATATTGTCCCCTCTGCATGTCCTGGATCACCCCCTTGGCCTCCTCCCAGTGGGACGTGCATGAAACTTGTTAGATTCAAAATATTGTGAGTTCATATTTCATATAGGACAAAAATTAATCTGAAGCACAAAGGGTTTTTCAAACAGAGCTTTTCCTGCAGGAATGAGAAAGGCTGCTGCTCACATCCCAGCACCCTTCTGACCCCCAACAGAACAGCAGAGTCTTTTATTCACAGAGCAGGGTTTTATGACCCTAGAATGACCAACTGGCTGAGAGGCAGGTCATAAAAGTTTATGACCCTGTAAATGCCTTCTGGCTGAAGGCAAGTCTAGAATGAACCTCCTGATTGAATCACAGGACAGAATGTAGCATCTTATTTCTTTAATGTTTCATATGCACACACATTAACTTTATAATCATTATTTGGTTAAACCTAACAAAACTCCTCCGGGGCAACAGAAAAAGATGTCCAAACCACCTCAGCTGACTCCTGTGGATATGGAGGAGAAGCAGTTCTACTCTGAGCCTCTCCTGGATGATTGCAAATGTGGTGCCAATAGGTGCTGATCAGAAAAAGGAACAAAGAGTGTTTCCAGAAAGTCTGTAAGAACTCTGTAAGTCATGTTCATTAATAAATAAGATTTATTCGATTTTTTAAAAATGGTCAGTGGGGGCTGATACCCAGGGGGTGGTGATGGGTCTGCAGTAAGCGGTTAGTTGCACCCCTGCATACCCCTGGACGAAGCAGTTGCTTTTAGCTCTTATGTTAATTTAGCCCTCTGCTCTTCTGCTTTATGCTCCCTTTGATTTATTTTATAACAAAAGTTCGATTTAGCTGCTTTTAATAATCCTGGTAACTTTTATGTTGAAAATATCAACATAAACACTGTATACATTGGCGGTCTAATATAGTGTATTGTTTGAAACATACATTTTGTCAATATTGATTTATTGTTCCTAGTCACAGCTATCTATCCATCTATTTATCCATCCTTATGCCCATACCTGAAAACAGGCTAAAGAACACCCGGACAAGCTGGGTTATAGACATGGAAGCTTACTTTTTGGATTTTTCCCCACTAACTGTTAATTTAAAAGGAGCTGTTATCCCTTAAGAGTTGATCTGATACCTACTTGGTAACAATACCTTTGGCAGGTTGGATAAATCCACTACAGGAGTGCAGCCCAGGCATGGACAATGAATGTACGGATCAAGAATAGAAATATTTCTGATCTATAAACTTATTCGTAGTAAAATGTCTCTGAGACGTAGCAGTGACCGTCTCTAAAAGTTTCAAATTACTTACCAGATAATATTTACTAGTGTTTATGAAGAACAGACTGGCCCACAGGTCTTCTCAGGGACAATATGTAATTTAAAGCCAATAACAAACATTTTCCTCAGTCTAATAATTTAGCAGTGATATAAATAATTCCTTAATTCTGTCTAATTTCTATATACACTTAATGTTCTGCAAAAATTGGTATATTCTGCTATTTAGAGTCTGAATGTCAGCAAGAGACATTTTGTTTTCATTCGAGCATTAACTTCTATTTCTTAACAGTGTTAAAAAATTCTTATTTACAAATTATCTCAATTTGGTTTTTTATCTGACAGTTTTTTTTTTAAAGACTCATAGCTTACATGGTATAGTATTACAAAAAGAAGTTCGGTATTTTATTGATTACAAATGCAACTCCAAGTATTCAATAGTATACAATAAAACCCATAACAAAATAAGGATGAAATTACAACATAAAACAAGTTGAGAGATTCTAAGAAACAATATTTCAATAAAAAAAACATTTAATTCAATATAAGAATTATAAAGTCAACCTCTACTTTAAGCAAACATATTTTTTACTTTAAATTGTTATAGAAAATTAACAATAAAAAAAACACCAAAATATGAGAATTTGCACCTGACCAAAAATTAAATAGTCACATTCAGTATCAGCAAGAAACTACCAGTCATGAAATATTGAAAGTGATAACAGATTTACCAGCTTTATGAATGTTAATCAAAAGGAGAACCACTTACCAATAGCACATGATGCAAACTTTCGATTTTTTTTTTTTAAACCTCAATTTCAAAACAAAGATCTGTTGCAATAGCAAGAAAATCATCAAAATCTTTCAAAAATTTTGGAAAATTGAAATGTAATTTAAATTTTATTTTCAGCAGCTGTAGCATGCAGCAGTTCCATTTCCTCAGTCCCCATTTGCTGTCATTTTTCTGTTGAGACAATTAGACAGAAATATTATTTATACAATTTTTCTATGTTCAATTAATGTTTGAGTCATGAACACAAGGTAGAGATACAAGCTGCAAAAACAAGACTTTACCAGGTAGCAACGGTGTTTCTGATGAGACGCTGCCTTGGCTTTCCTTTGATTTGTTGCTTTCATCTGATTTGTTGCTTTCATCTGATTCGTTACTAGATACAGATGGTCTTGAGGCCTTGGTACGGTCTATATCTAGAAAATAAAAATGTATGTTAAAGTTTAATATTCAGCGAAAAATTACTCTTTAATATTTTCCTTTTTGATTTACCAAAAGCTGAAAGTTTCATACTAGTATTACATTTAATCCAGGTTTCCACTGATATTAGTGAAATAAATATTTAATCCTGATCTTAAATTGGTGCTCAGTGGTTGTTCAGAAAGACAAATGAACACTGATTTAGCTCCATCTAGAGTCTAGACCAAGGGCTAGAGGACTAATTTCAGACAATTTCAGAGGTTTTCCTGGGAAAGTTTTCCACTGTGGTTCTGATTTTTATTATCATTTTTATTATGCAGTGTAATAAGAATGTAAAAATTCTATGTTGAGTTATAAGTCATCTTGATTATGCTTTCCTCAAGCTTTTCGCAAAGACAAGGCAGGTGAACTACCTAACTTGTATGTGCTATATGTATATTTCTATGATGTTTCTATGTTTAATCACAATGAGTTGTGGACAGATGGTAGAGAAACAAGCTGCAAGAACAGGACTTTACCAGGTAGCAATGGTGTTTCTGATGAGGCGCTGCCTTGGCTATCGTCTGATTTGTTGCTTTCAACTGATTTCTCACTAGATACAGATGGTCTTGAGGCCTTGGTACGGTCTGTATCTAGAAAATAAAAATGTTTTTTAAACTTTCATCTTCTTTGGAAAAAAATAAATTTTGTCAGTTTTGTTTTGTTTACCAAAGGCTAACAGTTTCATGCTAGTATTACATTTAATCCAGGTTCCCACTGATATCAGTGAAATAAATATCTAATCCTGATCTTAAATTGGTGCTCAGTGGTTATTCAGAAAGACAAATGAGCGCTGATTTAGCTCCATCTAGAGTCTAGACCATGGACTAGAGGACTATTTTCAGAAAATGTCAGAGGTTGTCTTGGGAAAGTTTTCCACTGTGGTTCTGATTTTTATTAAAGCTTAGCTCATATTATCCTGAGCTATCTCTATAGTTATGCTGCTTAAGGCTTAGACTTTTGGAGGAACCCCCAGCCCCATGAGGGATTGCTGAAGAGTCAATGAGTCCATGCAATCAACTGGTTTTCCTTAGATAGAAAACTTTGAACCAATCTGACTGTATTATCTGATTGAATTGTCTTTATAAAGTGCTTTGAGATGACATGCGATTTAAACCGGAGCTACATAAACTGAATTGAAATTTATTTAATTGAATCATGAGCAAAAGTGCAAGATCCTGGAGAAATTAGCTTTCTCTGCATGGTGTCTGGGCAATCCCTTAGAGATAGGGTGAGGAGTCTCTGCTGAAACTGCTGCCTTTATGACCCGGTCCCAGATTAAGCAAAAAGACTATGGAAATTTTGGAACAAAAATGTTAAAGGAAACTATCCTTTTTGTGCCCCTTTTTTAAAACAAAAGAGCAACAGTTGAAATTTGTTTCAAAAGTAACATAAAACAAATAAGTATCAGAAAGTTTAACATGGACTGTTAATTTTATCTTTCTGAGTGTGCATAGGTGTGTGTTGCGCGATGTATTTGTTATACTGTAAGGACAATTTCCCAAACAAATGCTACATTTATTGAAATTATAGGTACTATTGAGGACCAATTACTAATCCCCATGAGAAGTTTAGTTTAGTTTAGGTTGAGGTAGGGGTTGGTAATTGTAAGAGTAAAGGTCAGGCTTAGACCATAGAAATGAATGCAATATGAATTAAAATAAAAAGAAAGTCCCTAAAATAATAGTAGCTAAGTTAAGATGTGCAAAATTTTCCCAATCTTAATCTTGGTTGGTCTGAAATTCAAAATCTCTTTTTACATGTAGTAAATGTAAATGACGTGTAGGCATATACAAAGCGTTCGATCAGATGAAAGCATTTTAGCAAGCACAGAACTAGCTCTTTTATTTTATTTTTTCGAATGCTGCGATAGTAGAAGAAGAAACTGTCTGTTTTGTAAACAAACACGTACTTGTCGGCTCATCCTTAAATTTAGCTACTCTTTGTGCCCGCCCATCACTTTTCTTTATCTTAAGTCGAGTCTGTTAATGTTCTTTTTTTCAGTAATGAATCTGCTTCGCATCTTTGTATCCATACTTTAGTTGTTGGTGGTCATATTAGTGAAGTAAAGAGCTCAGCAGTAGCTTACATTAAGGCTTCTTCTGAGCCCAGAAACATAAACCCATCAGGCTATCAGAGTGTAGAGAGAACAGATCTGTGCAGGTTTATTTCCTGAACTATATTAACACTTGAACTCCTTTAGCTCATCAACAGCATCTCACTTTAACTCAGGATGTTCATCATGGTGTTACTGCTTTGTCTGCTTCACAATAGTCACGGTCTTCCTCTAAAATGATGTAAAACTAAATAATGACACAATTCAGTAGCAGTTTACTGAGTTTATAATATAGTTGTTAATACGTCTACTCTTTGTTAAATATGGAGGAAGTAAATGTTAAAAATGTAAATATGTTTGTTCATATTTAAAATAAACCTAAAATCCCAAAGTCTAAGAAAATAATTGTGTCCTGTAGTTATATTATGAAGTGAATGTTTCTATGCTGTTTCTACGTTCAATTAATGTTTGAGTCAAAGACACAAGGTAGAGAAACAAGCTGCAAGAACAAGACTTTACCAGGTAGCAGTGGTGTTTCTGATGAGGCGCTGCCTTGGCTTTCATCTGATTTGCCACTAGACAGAGATGATGTTGAGGCCTTGGAAGGGTCTGTATGTAAAAAAATTAAAAACTCTACGTTAATTTTCATCCTCAGTGAAAAAATACATCATTTCATGTTTTTTTTGTATCATTTAGCAAAAGCTTAAAGGAATAGTACACCCAAAACATGATTAGCCTTCATTTTCTACTCACCCCCATGCTGAACAACACTCTGGAGTACTTTTTTGATATC
>NW_015150710.1:912270-916771 GCF_000732505.1 Cyprinodon variegatus
TATACATATATACGCATATTATGTAGCAAATGTTTCTCCTAGGTTTCTATGTTCAATCAACGTTTGAGTCGTGGACAGAAGGTAGAGAAACAAGATGTAAAAATAGGACTTTACCAGGTAGCAGTGGTTTTTCTGATGAGACGCTGCCTTGGCTTTCATCTGATTTGTTGCTTTCATCTGATTTGTCACTAGATAGAGATGCTTTTAAAGCCTTGATAAGGTCTGTATGTAGAAGATTACAATGTAAGTTAAAATCTTATCTTCAGTGAAAAAATAAGTAAAGTACTTGGCACCTTAATGTTTTCAAATTATAAAAATAAAAGATCTGGTAATTAGTTACAACTAGTATAGACCCAATAACAGTATATACGTACACCTAGTGTTACCTCAGTACGTGAAATTAGAATGTTTAAGAAAAAGTTTAGCAGTTTGACTGTAGTTGCTCATCTTCAGATAAAGTTAAATCAAAATTGTTTACCAATGTTAAATCCAATCAGAGCTCCTATGAATTATTCTGACTGAAAATTTCTGTTCTAGTTCACACACTTTAAACAAATATCCTGCTCAAAACCTTTGACTATCTCACATAAACTCTAAGAAGTTAATTTTCTTTTTATTTATTTTGTTATCATGTCCAATCTTACTGTTTACCAGTTTTGGTCTTTTTTAACCCATTGAAGCTGCGAGCTACTGGACCATTAATATGATAACACAGAGTGATAGTTTTTATTAACTTTAACTTTAACCCAGTTTCAATCCTAAACAACTA
Source organism: Cyprinodon variegatus (assembly GCF_000732505.1). Lineage (NCBI taxonomy): Eukaryota > Metazoa > Chordata > Actinopteri > Cyprinodontiformes > Cyprinodontidae > Cyprinodon > Cyprinodon variegatus. The sequence goes on from NW_015150710.1 coordinate 913,040, forward strand.
AAATAAGGGAAAAGGGAAATAAAATATTAATCTCCCACCTTTCTTCTTGGTGTAAAGAAGCTTAAAACTGACTACAATCACAGGTATGAGACCAAGGAGAACCACCTTCCATATGTTTCATCTCAGTTACCATAGCTCTGAGTTTTTAATGTGTATAGTTTTTATTTTTAAGTTATATAAAGCTTAAAATGAAAAATCCATTTAAAAAGATAATAAAGTCTCACATATGCAATAACCTCAAAAACAATGCAATTCCAAGGTTTTAAGTGGCACTAGTTTTTTCCTGATTGTTAAAATGAAACACAAACAATTGGAGTAGAATGTAGTTGAAATGCTTGGACTCCCCTGAGTTGAAAAAGGTAAAGGTCATTTACCACAAGCCATAAAAGCGAATCTAAAAAGACAAGTAAGAAGAAAGAACTTTGACATCAGCTGATTTTTACCAATATTTACCTTAGTAACTTACCTTCATAGTTAGTTCTTGGTTTCTCCAGTCTATAAATTATGTATTTGTCAACACCAGAGAGCTGAAACACACATTCATATTTGGTCCAGTCCTCAGATGATGAAAGGTTCAGGTCAACGCTCATCTGGAAAGTTCCATCATGGTTAGGGAGGATCTCTCCTTTCTCCACACCATCATTGGTCTCTGCTCCATCTTTCCTCCAGAACATTTCTGCTCTGTTGGGGTAGAAACCTGTAGCGAAGCAGCTGATTGGAGAGGAGGAAGACTTCTGGAGGAAGGACACTGAGGGAAGATCTGGAGATGGAGACAATTAGAGGTTAAATATAAACTGTTTGGGGATTAATGTTAGTTAAAGCCAAGTCGCATTTAAAATGTAGTAAAAAAAAATTCCATTTGGACATTTCTAGTAAACTAAAAAATTCAAATAATCTGTTAATCTAAAGAAAAATCAGGAAAAGTTTCTCTACCTGTTCTCACCAGAGAGCTCCTACCATAGTTCACATACTTCTTCAGCCACTCAGGACACTCTTGGTTGAAGTAGTCCTTATAGTAATCCAGATGAGCTCTGTTATTGTTCCATTTCTGTATAGTAAGTACAGCCTGTTGTTTTGGAGCAATCCAGGTGTTTTTCTCTGTGTTCCAGATTAAGAAGTCTTCCCCATCATAGCCATACTGTTGATAGCCAGTAACATCTCCACTCTCATCATCCCACTCACAGCCGTACATGTACTGGAAAATGTGAACACCTAGAAGACAGTAAATACAATCTCACTTTAATTTTAAGTGTTATCTATGTTCATTTTTATTAAAGCACCTTCAAAAATCTAAGAGATAAACTAAGACTAACTGTTGAGAAAAATTGTGTATCATCCTTTATAGAAACTTTCATCGTGTACAGATTTACTGCCTACATAGTTTATTTTCTTTCATCAAAGTACTGTAACTTCATATAACCCAAACTGTTGATATGAAGGAATTGTAGAAGATTATGGATTGAACAATTTAATGTTTCTCTCCAGCTTCTCCAACTCTGTTCTCCATCCTCCATCAGTGTCTCTGATCTTCCTGCTTCCTCTCAGTCTCTAATGTTTCAGTTGATCTTCTCTCCTCCATCTCTGTTTTTCTTCTCTAAACATGGAAACAATCAGACCTGTCCACAGATCTCCTCACTAGAACCAGAACCACTGACCCAGGAGCTCCTTCTCTATAAAGCAGCTCCATCTAAAGTTTCTCTGATCAGAGGAAACATGATTACAGCTTTTCTTGTTGCTCTTTTACAGCCTGAGCTTCAAGCTTCCATCGGTCTTATGGTTCCAAAAAATATCTTCTCACATTTTCAGACTAGATGTAATTAGGTCGACTGATGTGTCATGAAAATAAAATCTGTATAATTTTGCTATGCAGTATTAACGAACATATTAAGACTACTTTAAAAACTTGAATGTTCCAAGTATTATGAATTATTTTTGTTGTTCTGTCTTAATTGTCCAGCATGATGGAGCCTCTCAGCAGCTCAGAGGCTAAAACTCTCAGGATGCTGAATGGAGACATGAGAACAGGTCAGATTTCTATCAGCTGATATTATTATCATAAAAATCAATCTTCATCTCATGATCTTCCTCATTTTGAACAGCCTGTGATAAAATCAATCAGTTTTTCTCTCAGTAATATTTCCTTGTTTAATGAAGTCGACCTTCATGGATCAGAGCTGATGATCTGCTCTGTTGTCATGACGACTGACAGAGATCAAACATTCATGGAGAATCTTTAACAAAGTTAACTTCATGGTTTTAATGTCGATCTATGAGCAAAAACACTCAGATGGTCCAACGACAGTTTGAATCATTTAGTAACTCAGGCTGCTGATTTATTCTGATCTAAACATAGAAATTACACTGAATAATTTCTACTCACAATGTTTAGGAGTTTTGTGTTTTTCATACTGATTTATAAAGTTTTCTATAAATTATTTCAATTAAATTTCAACTCAGTTCATTTCTATAGCGCCAATTCATAACACATGTCATCTCAAGGCACTTTACACTTCACCAGATCATACAGTCAAATTGATTCAAATTTTTCTAAGGAAAACCATGCTTGTAGTGACAGTGGAGAGGAAAAACTCCCTGTGAACCAGGCTCAGTGTGAGCGGCCATCTGCTGAGCCCGACTGGGGTTGGCCTCGGCAGGAGGTCAGAGACACAAAAAGCAGCTGTAAAAGGCGGCCCCGTCCAGGAAAGACAGAGCTAGGTAGACAAGCTCCGAGCCAGCTGACATGCCAGAGGATGATGAGAGCACATCCAGCCAGCCAATCACAGTCAGAAAAACAGGACTACACTGGAAAACAGGCAGATCTCCAACATCTATAAACAAAGGTGTTGATGTCGGCAGCACAGCTGATATTTCTCTACAGGATGGAGTCACAGCCAAACAGGAACAGACAAGGCGAAACTACTATAAGAAAATGCAGAGACAGCATAACGTTAGAGATTGAACTAACAGATTCTGCAGAGTGGGAAAATGGAGAGAGAATGAAGCAGAATTATGAAAAAGGGGTCCCTATGTCCTCCAGAAGTCAAAACCTATAGCAGCATAACTATAGAGATAGCTCAGGATAACCTGAGCCACTCTAACTTTAAGCTTTATCAAAAAGGAAAGCTTTAAGCCTAGCCTTAAAAGTAGACACGGTGTCTGCCTCACGGACTAAAACTGGCAGTTGGTTACTAACGGCGTTACCTTGTTTTAGTAACGAGTAATCTAACTAATTACTTTGACTGTAGCTATAACGCAGTTACCATTGCAGACACCCCGTTACTGCGCGTTACTCAGGTCGCACAATGAACCTTTTTTCATGATAGGACTCGTGCGCGCCTTGTCATGAGAGAGGGGAGGATGAGAATGGCTGATGTATAGTGAGATTCCGTCTGTCAGTTGGGTAGGTGGGTGTTCCCGATGGTGGGTGTTAGCATACAGCACACACAGAGAGATGGAGAGTGAGGAGGACTCCAGCAGCAAAACAGCGTTTTCCAGATGGAAATACCGGTGTTACGTCGAGCTGCGTTTCCCCATCACATACGGTTTCCCCTGCATCTCAACACAGTGCAGGCGGCACGATTCACCGCGCAAGCGACAGGAAACGCGCATGCTCGCTAAGGCGCGCAACAGTCGCCCTGTGCTTGCACCACAGGAGAACTATGGAGAGCGTGAACAATGAAATGATAGCCTATATGGAGAAAGGGAGAAATCTGGATGGATGGATGGATGGAT
>NW_015150710.1:916796-923680 GCF_000732505.1 Cyprinodon variegatus
GATGGATGGATGGATGGATGGATGGATGGATGGATGGATGGATGGATGGATGGATGGATGGATGGATGGATGGATGGATGGATGGATTTACACTGCTGTATTGCACACTGCTCTATTTGCACTACCTTGTACATTTTGCTTTTTATATTTTTTTGCATCCATATTTTTATCCTAAGTGTATGTATACCCCAGTGTTTTTAGAGATTTTTATAATTTTATTTACCTTTTTCATATTATATTTTTCATGTTTTACGATTGTACCATAAAAAATACCTAGTTTGTGAACTCCTTCACTAACAATGGCAATAAACCCAATTCTGATTCTGATATTTTATGTCACACACAGAGTATACATCTAGATAGATAGATGGATAGATAGATAGATAGATGGATAGATAGATAGATGTTGCAGTATCTATAACAACCCAAACACACAGGATTTCAGAATTAGACATCCCCAGTTATTAATTTCATATACTCACCAGATCTGAATGTCCTGTTAAAAAACTTCACATTGCGTTCCCCCCTTGATGTCATTTACTTTGAGTTGCAATAAATGCAAAACTCTCTGCAGGTTCTTGTCTTTGTCGTCCGCTCTATTCAGCTGGCTTTAGAAACACACGGCAAGAAGGTGGGGGCTGGGTGGTGAGGGTTACGGGGGCGAGAAACGCAAAAGTAATGCAATAGTTACTTTTACTAGTAACTAGTTACTTTTATTGTGGAGTAACTCAGTAACTCACAGTGTTGGGCTCGTTACTTTGAAAAAGTAATTAGTTATTGTTACAAGTTACTTCTCCCAAAAAGCAACTGAGTTACTGAGTTTAAACCCCGTTCAGTTTCTATGGCTACCTCAGATGCTGCCTCACCATCCAGAGATAAAGCAGTCGTAGATAGATGAATGCTTATGATCTTATTTTTAATAAAGTCGATCTTATTTATAAGATTCCCATAAAATCATTACTGCTAAGAGTAGGTGGAATGGACGGTTCAACTAAGCTATGGCTCTGGGTGAGTTTGGCAACTGTATTAAAAAGATTTCTAGGATTATTCTTATTCTCTCCTATTAATGAGGAGAAATTTGTTGCTCATGCTTTACAAAGGGTCCTCTTATTCAGCAGTAAACTATTTTTCCAGACTAGGTAGGATTTCCGTAGGCCTGTGAAACGATATTTTCTCTGCGCTTCAAAGTGGGTAGCTCTGCATTAAATCAAGGAGCCAGCTTTCATTTTCAAAGGAGCTGCGTTGTATAAGGCAGTACACAGAGAACTAGCAATCCCATCAACAAAATCCTCAACCTGTGAAGGGAATTAAACTAAGCTTTTGCACTCTTCAGCACTGCTCCGTGACACAGAGGACAGAGAAAGTGAAACAGATTTATTTTTTTATAACTGCACTATCTGATAATGATCTGCTAAAGTGAAAGCTTCTTTTGGGGGAGTAGAACTCTTATTAAAATTAATAAGGTTAAATAGAGTCCATTGAAGTAAAATGATGAATACAAACTGCTGCACCTAAACTGATGCAAACAGATCAGAGTTATTTCAATTTGAAAAACTCAAAAGGAGAGAAAAGACAGAAGACATTTATTGATACAATTACTTTGTCTTTGGCGCTCAGACCTCGGCAGGAAACAAAACACTTAATTTTGATTGATATGCATAAACAGGAGGAAAGAATACATCTGTTCCCCCCCCCCGCCAGGCCTGAAACTGGTGGTGGAGTGGAGATAGATGAAGTTGGTCAGTCTGTAGACTACTGATTAGAGAGACGGTATGATGAGCTTCATGGGGAGATCCAGTGGACTGCGTGAGCTGATACTAGAGCTTCACTCAGGGACCTGGAAGATGGAAGTCCAGTTGGATAACACAGGTTGAGAGAACCTGAAAAACTACCCATTGGGAAGAACCTCTGGCAAAACCAGGCTCAATATGGTGGTGTTCTGCCAGACCACCTCCAGCGCTGTCTGACTTCATCTGAATGAAGTCAGACAGCTCATCCACTAGGAGCAGACAAGTTGCGATTCAGAGGCCTTTTAAGATGAACCTTGGATGCCGATTGGCTTTCATGGAGGTGTGGTTCAAAGCTGATTGGCTGTGCCGCAAGTGGATGAAGGAAAGCAGTGAGTTTATTCAGTTGAACTTCCGCCTAGGCTCCATTTTGCAAAATTACTTAACAAAGAACGTAAATGTATTTTTATTTTTTACTTTTGTAAATTATCACTGTTTGGATCAAAGTTGGCAGAAAATTTGAATATGAGTGAAGCTCAGCTCTCTGAAACTGACTTCATTTTTTATGTTCATAGTCTGATTTGGTTTCACATGAATTCAGATCATCTGTTTTCTGAATACAATTACTGAACAAACATTCAAAACAGGACAAGTGTTAGAATTCTGAGAAAACCATTATGTTGTCACTAACAGAGTAAAGATGTGCACATCCTAAGGTGTATCTCTGTGCTCCTAAGCCCCCACTGCATTAGAAACTTTTATAAAACATGTAAACAATTCAACCAAAAGTATTGTATATACTTTGTCAGTGTTAAATATAGTCATTAAATTTATCTATCAGGTCTAATCTCTTTCTTTGTCAGGAAGGCAGATGTGTTTTTTAAGCCCATAAAAAGGAGCCAGATGTGGGTTCAGCCTGTTTTCTGTAGAACTAAAGCAGAGGCTGATGTTAGGGAAGTTAATGATAAAAACTGTGTGACAGAGAATAAACATAATGTAAATTACAGAAATTAGGCTTAATGTCTGCTAAAATCTATAAAGTTGATGTGATAAAACCTGAGTAATTTATCTAAGTACAGTATCTGATTAATCAATTTTATTCATAAATCAAATTTTCTGTTCGTGAAGGTTCCACTTTTAGAAAGTCTGGATTTTTTCCCCCGCCACTGATAAACCAGCTGATAGTATATTATACCTAATATCAACCTTTAAATCTAAATAATTTAGAACTTCTTCCTTGATAATAAATAAAATTTAAAAAAGCAGAATATTAAATATACTGGGACCATCTCAGTGATACACATGATAGAAGTGTTATCTAAACACTTGATTCCCGGGTGTTAATTTTGGTTATGGATAATTTTTTCATTGTATTAATTAAATAATAAAACAGCTGTTTGCTTAAATCTTTAAATAGTATGGGTGTATGTGTTTTACTTCCTATAAGCAAAAACAGAAACAATCAATGATGAAATGAACGCAGACCTCCAGTTTGGTTGAAGCGGTGCTTTAGAGTTTCAATGTTGGCTTTGAAGTACTGCTGCTGACCCTGAACGCCCTGGGTCTCTCTCTCCCAGTACTCCTCATCATTGTTCTTCTCCATCCAGTCCTGTTTAGGAACAACTTTGCGGATGTTGCTGTCATAGTAGTTAATCTCGACATCGTCAACCAAACCAACTGCCACAAACTCTGGGAAGTTTGGGACTTGAGACGATGCCGTGCAGAAATACTTCAGGGAGTGGATCACTGGAAAAAATAACAATAGGTATTAAAAATGTATAAAGTAAAACTTTTCTCTACACAAGTTAAATAAATTAAAGACAATCATTAATAAAACTAGCTTTTACATAAAAAGACAATTCAAAAATATTTCATCTTTTGCATTATTTCTGAGGACTTTATTCACTATAAATAAAAATTGTATTGTTTAACAGTCAGCTTTATTTAGTATTTTTTCATTTTTATATTTTACAGACTTTCGAAAACATCAAAGGAAGATTTCTACTGAGTTTAAAATTATTTAGAAAATTTTTTAATAATACTCTTTCTAATTAATCTCACACTCAATGAAATTTAAATTAAGAGACAATCCTTTTTATTTTTATTTAAAATATTTTTATATAAAATAAAGTACATGAATCTTAATAAACGTTTCATTTAACTACAGGTCATTTAACTAAATAAATCCTTCAATGGGTTTTATGGTTTTAACTGCTCCACTTTTTAATTTTTGACAATTAGATATTTTTACTAGTTCATATTCTATAACAGATGGTAAACTGAGAGCAGAGCAGGTATAGTTGTTGTTTATTTTGATTAATCTGCCATTTCTTTCTCATAGGGTTTAATATTATTGTTTATCTCAGGTTTCCTGATAAAACAAAAACTATTATTATTGTTTTATTTATAAAATTCTAAATCTGTCAGCTTGTAGTTTTATGTCGGATGGAAGGTTCCATTCCTTGGCAATATTTAACAATTAACAATTCTTGTTTTTATTTCATTTAAGGATCCACAGACTAAACATTGTTTTTAAAATTCAGATGTAATTATCATTCAGCTTTCCGTTTATGAAATGTGATTCGTGTAGAATGACTCTAGTCAGACGGTCATCAACTAGATGAATCAAGGCGATGTTCATCGCTGCACTTAAACAGCTGTTTGCTGTAACTCTATTCAGTTCAGAGCTGTTCAAATTTAAAAGGGGCCACGTCGGTCTGGAGGAGGCTGGATCATTTAGGCAGGAAGTTTTTTTTTTGGAATTGTCATACAGTTGATCAAAAAACATAATAATTGTGAGCATAGAATGAAAAGAAATAATTGAAAATCTAAATATTTGACCTCACTTAACCATGATAGATCAAAAGAAAACAAGATAAGGTGTTGGTGATTATATATAAATAGCAGGCCTGTAAGACATGGGAAAACAGGCAAATAACTACTGTACTTTACTGGGTTATTCTATTTAAAACGTACAAGTACAATAAGTACACTGCTTTAGCGTGATGATGCAATCCTGGATGATCACAGGAACACTCCGAAACGCTCTGAAGGCATGACTTTAATTCCTAAGTATGTCTCAGACCAGAGGCTATTAGGTGTTGTCCTGTCTTGAGTAGTCGCCACCATCATGGCAACTAACAAAGAGATAAAGACCCCCCTCTTCTTGTAACATTCTCAAGTGTAAAGAAATTGTGGCTTTTTCGTTCAAATTAACGATGGGAACATTTTTACTGAAAATTCATTGAGTTCTCTATTAAACCCAACTGAATTTTTGGTGCCACATCCCCAGAGGATGACCTTACGTGTTTTTAACCTGTTTAACACTAGCTGTGTGTATGATTAAATTTTTTAAAAAGTATCGTTTGGCGTGTATATTAAAACTGTTCATTTGAATTTCACACCTTTAATCCTATATAGGGCAAGTTACTGTTATTGGTATTTAAGGGGTATGCAATACCCCTTTTAAGGGGTATTGCATACCCCTTAAATTGGTGTCCCTTCATCCATCAGTGAGGTCTAGAAGAATTAGATTTATATCCAGCCATTTAGCAAAGTTTACAACGTGGCTGTACATGTTATTTTGTCATAGACCAATTAAATGAGCCATTGAATGATATGTTACCTACTGTACAGTTAAGAAAAAGATTAATATGTTAATTGAAAAGTTGCTTTAAAAATAGGGATGCGCTGAAATGAAAATTCTTGGCAGATATCGAATACATAGATATAGAAAACCATGGCCACAAACCAAAACAACAAGTGAGGCTATTATGTCAAAAAATTAAGCCATAGCATTTATGGCTATGATGTGTTCTGACCCTATTGAAAAACTCCTTATTTTTTAAACTTAAGGCATTCCAATAAATCAATTACAAAAGTATCAAAATACTGATGTACCACCAACATCTTTTTGCTATTCCCCTCACATTGGTAGAATAACTGGAAAACTTACTTGCGTTCTAAACACACAGCTGCCACAGATTGAGTGGCGTCAGTTTTGTGCAACTAATCTAACTGCGCGAAGAGACCCATGTGAAGCGTTTAAGCTCCTACCCCCTCACTCAAAACTTGGCAGCCACATGCTCAACTCTGATAAACTCTGCTCCGCTACCTGTGCTCTATTTTCTCAGTCCCTTTCTTCAGGAGCTCAAAAACGTTTCTGCATGTCAGCTTAGCAATGTTAGCCCTTTTAAATCAATGCTCTATTTATTATGGGGGGAGTCATGGCCCAGTGGTTATAATAACCATAATGACTGCCACTCTGCATCCCTGAGCAAGATTCTTAACCCCCACACTGCTCCTCGTGTGCCACACAATGGTGATAAAATTATTTAATTAAGATATTTACAATTTTATTTAATTAATGCTTTCTCTGGGTTTAGTTAAGTGCACATTTTTATGTTATGTATAGAAAACATGTTTTATTTTTCTAGTGGAAAAATCACTGCAGTCTCTCCGGTGTTGCTAAATTTACTCAAGCTGAATATTGAACCTTCACCCCAAATTAATGGCTGTAATAGTGTGCAACATCAAATGCGATACGCCATTTGGAGTGAGCAATTTAGATGTTATTCCTATATGAAGACACATTCAAAAGCAAAGGAGATGCAAATCCATGCGACAGATGAGCTTCTAGTGAGGAGAAAGGCACAAATAATCTGATTAAAGCGATGCAACAGTTCTAGCAAAGGTTGCTGGAGCTGAAGAATATGAGATGTTGTGTTGAGCTGAATCACAACAAACAATAGGTAAAAAAAAATGTTGTTTTATGATGCCAATGTTCAGCTTTCCGTGATAAACTTTTATTGACTCATTCAATAAAATCAGCCCTTTAGTGACTCATTTACTAAAACACACGTTGGCCATGCAAATTGAAACCAAGAAGCAGCAGATAGAAGCTCCTCCAACTTGACAAAATGGTGAAGCAACAGGAGTCCAGCCTGTTGCCTTCAATGAAAATGGCTGCTGATATGTCAAGGACAGCACCAATAGGGGTGACTTTTTTGCCATAATGGCGTTTTATGTGAAAGTAACAATGTGAAAGTTATACTGGTAGCTTATTTGTTTTACATACAGGTGCTGGTCATAAAATTAGAATATCATGAAAAAGTAGATTGATTTCAGTAATTCCATTTAAAAAGTGAAACTTGTATA
>NW_015150710.1:924455-962348 GCF_000732505.1 Cyprinodon variegatus
CCTACTAGAACTAAGTTGCTAACTGGTTAGCACGATGCTTCCAACAAATCGCCCCTCTCAAACCACCTATTTTCTTTATCCAGAATATGGACATTCTGGTCCTCAAAAGAATGTCCTTTGTCCATAAGGTGTAGGTGTACTGCGGAGTCTTGTCCAGAGGCAGCCGCTCTTCTGTGTTGGGCCATGCGTCTGTGGAGAGGTTGTTTTGTTTCGCCAATATAAAGATCAGAGCATTCCTCGCTGCACTGAACAGCATATACCACTCCGCTCATATTTGGTCTGGGGGTTTTATCTTTAGGATGCACTAGCCTCTGTTTAAGGGTTTGGTTTGGCTTGAAATGTACTGGGATCTTGTGTTTGGAGAAAATATATACTATACAATATACTTTCTCCAGAGGGAAATTACTACTCTGCATTTAACCCATCCCCTTGGGGAGCACTGGGCTGCCATTGTTCGGCGCCCGGGGAGCAGTATGGGGTTAAGGGTCTTGCTCAGGGAGCCAGAGTGGCAGTCTGTGGGAGTGGGGGATCAAACTCACAACCTCAGGATTCAAAGCCCTATGCCCTAACCACTAGGCCGCTCCCCTCTCCACTCCCCAAGAAAGGTCTTGCATTAAATAAGCAAATCAACTTATTCCCTTTGAAGCCAAGGTTTCAAAAAGACCATAAAGGCTCCTTAAAATGTTTGAGGACTACATTAAGGTCACTACCCCAAGATAGAAGAGTGAACAATGACACAAAAGAACCACTCTGGACAGTTGGTGCTCCTACTTTTCAGAGCCTTGATGTGCCTCCTCTAAGCAGCCATCTTATCAAAGCCAAACATCAGAGTCTATTGAATAAGACAGGCTCTAACATCAGCCTCAAGACTCTAACATCAGTTTTATGACACCATGATGGGACAGTCCCAGTGGGACTCATTGACAAACACCAAACCAGGACAGATGTCATCCACTACGTCAGAATCTGGTTCATCATGTTATTCTTTGCAGTCTCAACAAATGTTTTTTGTTTTTTTATCATCATACATGGGGTGGGCCACACTGTCCACCACAGGCACTGTATCCAAGGGGACAAAGCACAGAGCTGTCCATTCCAATGACCTTATCCAATTGCTTCCTCTCCGTTGTTCCTTTTGGTGTGCCTATGCTGCAAACCAGTATGTCAGGTTGAGGCAGACGGTGGTCCACTCCTGACTGCTACTGCTTTCTTTCTGAAGTCCCAGTTGGAATGCACTGAAAGCAGTGAAGAAATAACAGAAGATATCCTGAAGGTTACTTTAGGGCTTCTTAGCTTTCTGTCTTGCAAATGTTGATATTCTTGTCTCCTACAGCCTTGGTCAAAGGATGACCAAATATGCAAATTGAGTGCTGACGTCATCTAGCTACTCCTAGGACTACTTCGTAGCAACTTTCCTTGCTGAATAGTTGGCAAAAGTGGTTCAGGGCAGAAAATCCTTCAGTCGTTTAAGATAAGGGGGCTGTAGCATTTGAGACTGGGTTGGGGCAGGGGCGATGGGCTGGTCAAACCTGAAGACATACTGATTGAAATTATTCACCCAACAGGTTCAACAGGGTCTGTTTGGATTTAGGCTTTCAAAAAAATACTGCTGCTGTCTACACTGGCCTTCATCTTCTTCCAGCAGCTGTTTATCTTTTCCAACTCTGATCTTTTTTCCCCAGTTATTTCTGCACATTTTTCAGGCATTTCTTGTTAACTAAATTGAAAGCCCTTTTCTTTACCTAAAGTAAACCTTTTTTTTCAAGGTTTATCCAAAGCTTGTTGAAGAAACTCAATACTTTCATATTGTCCTTCTGGTTTGCAATGTACAGGGGTTTTATACACAAGCTGTAGTTGAACCAGGTTATGATCTTAGCCCCCAAGGGAGGGAGGGGCAACCAACTGCATTGCTTATGGCATCTAACATTCAGTATGTCTAGTGATTTGTTGTCTTTTGTGTTGCAGCAGGTAACACAGTGAGTGAAGGTGGGGAGGGTGGAGCACAGAGAGGAAGGACTAAAGTCCCCCGAGTTTAGAAAAAAAGGCCTGGGGGTGTTGTATCTGTAGTTCACTGGCAACAATATGGATGATGTTACAGTTAGTAAAGAACATTACCAAATATTATGATTTACCTCACCAAGCTGAAGATATTTCCAATTTACACATAGCAAAGTAATAAATGTGTATCTCCTTTAAAAAAATAAAATACATCACAGGTTAGGTCATATAAAATTGCAAAGAGCATGTATCGATTTAAAAAAGAACAATATCCACAGAAATTAAAGCAACACTGCATAACTTTTAACCCAAGTATTACCTTATTTTGAGATTTATGATTTTTTTTTTCAGGCCAATATACTTGGCATATTTCGATGTTCAGTGCAGGCTTCTCTTCTCAAAAACTGGGCTATGTAAGCTGAGAGGATCGGATCCTTCACTGAATTAGTCATGTGACCCAGAGCAGCAGGCTGTGCGACTGAGTTTAAACACAAGAGCTAACTAAGATTGTTGGGCAACAAAACAGATATGATCCCTTCTAGAATAAAAGTGAATAATATAAAAACAAATAAATATATTGAAAATTTTTTTTAAATAATTGATAAAAAAAAACGTTTTTTTTTTTTTTAAAGTGGATTGCATGCAGTTCCTGTCAACTTTAAACGGATGACTTTTGAGTTCCCTCTCAAAGTTGGAAAGTCGGTTCAGGTGTGGAATGACGGGGCAGGTGAGTTCCAGAGAGAAAGGCGGCAAAGCAGAAGGTTCTGTAAATTGGATTATGAGGTAGGACTGAAACCATCACAGAGGTTGTTCAGGCTGGACTTGAGACAGGATGGGAGGATGGAGTGACTGATGGAGTGAAGCTCCAGGGAGGTCCAGGAAGAGGAGGATACTGAGCTTATTGAAGTTGGAGGAAAGAAGATAAATTAGAGAAGAGCTGTTTTGTTGCTGTGTTTTTAAGAAAAGTGACTCAATAGTCCAAATGTATTACAAGATATCTTTTATTCTATTTGTAAATTTTTTCACTTTTTATTAACGATCACTCAATATTTCTTCTGTTATTTATTTATCCCCAATTAAATTAGAGGTGAATATTTAACCTGTCTAGCTGCTGAATCTATTTAGCAATCCAGATGGAGATGATAGTTTATCTTAAATCCAGATTCACAAAAAGTCCTCCTAACTGAAAATTAATTCACTTTAGGAGCTCTCTGAAGACCTGAAATGCTTAAAGAACAACTTATTGAGGTAAAATTATAATCATTAATCATAATCATTCATCATTAATCATTATAATCATTAATCATAAAATCTTTAAATCTCAGGAATTCTACATATTTTCTTATTTTTAAGTGAGGATCCACCTTTGTAAGTACGTGCTCTGAGGTGTTTCAGTTATTTTCTATCTGCTGAACCTCCTGTAGCAACTGAAGGTCAGGTTAATATAAAGTGAATATTGACTGAAGGTACTTTACCCTCTTGTAACATGTAAACATTACCTACTGTATGGATTGTTTCCTAAGTTTTAAGTTGGAAAACAAATATATCTGGAAAAACATTCCTCAACAGTATTTTACTTTTAATTTTATTTATTTGTTTGCATAGAACATTTGTTTTTTATGAGACTAGAAACTATTTGTTTTTATTAAATCCCATGTTAGAGTACTAAATCAGGTTTAAATCAGTAACTAAGCACTTGAGTGAAAATATGTTGAAGTAATGCCACTCTTACCTGGGTACAATATTTGAACTGTCTCCTCACCTCTGGCTGATTGTAAAATTTGCTGTTTTTCTTAACTCTTCACACAGAATAACTTGTAGTTGAAGCACAGTGAACCCAACGTGTGATTCATACACCAACACCATCAATCAGTTCAGCTGATTCCTGCTCTCCTGTCTATGTTGTAAAACACACATCTCATACATTTCACACAATTTTTATGAGGAAAATCTGCTTTCACAAGGAAAATCTCCTGTTTTCACTGTCATTCCAAATTCTAAAAGCAATTTATCCAACTTTGCACATGAATCCTCACATGGGCAAACACCTGCCGCACGGTTTTAGTCAGCAATCAGAGCAGGACCATAAAAAAGGGCCACAGGTGGGACCTTCTGTTTTTGTTCGGTGGGGGTCAGCATTGGAATGCATGGAAGGATACAGCATTGTTTGTTTGTATTTTGCTGTTACCACATGTGCAGTAAATTTAGTGGGTTTTTACCATGTGGGAAACCATGTAAAACCGTGTGTTTTTGAAATGTAATTTTATTTTTGTGGGAAAAATTAAATATACTGTACAGTATATCCTATAAGGTAATGCTGTTTTTTTGTGTTATATAGTTGTATGCATAAAAAAATAATGCAAATGTAGCACTGAAGATAAGTCATGATTTGTGATTTCCTTTTATCAAAGGATAATTTGTGAAGAAAATCGCATTCTGAGAGAAACGTATTTAGTTTTTGAAGTAGTTTGGTTTTGCAGAATTGGGGGATACTGGAAGATTATGTGCATGATTTCTTTTATAATTGCGTATAGAGGTCTGAGAATATAAGGCATGTTTTTAGAGAACATGTGCAAACGTTTTAAAAAAAACTGCTGTGATGAATAGGGAAACCACTCTGATACTGCAGCTTCCATTAAAGCATATCTCCTTTAGGTTAAAAAATGTTTTTAATGAATCTTAGATTATCTGTCACCATGGGAACCGACAGGTGTTTGGTGTGAATGTTATATTGAGGTGTGCTTAAGCCTTGTTGTTCATCAGGTAAACTGAAAGCGTCCCAAAGCTTCATAGGATGTTTGAATCTGGCATCAAAAGTGAGGGAAAAACACAACTACAGTAATAGAAGAGCTTTAAAGGAGGATTTCTTTCTTCTTTTCACAACACACAATTTCACACTCAGAGACACAAAAGAGAAGCGAAGCAGGACTTGGAAAAAGAAAACGTCAAGTTTTATTTTGGAATGTCTCATCTCGTGTCCATTCTGTTTTCTTGATTTTTGTATTTTGCATGATTTTCTGGAAAACATTTCCACCAATGTTAAAGATAGAAAAAATCAAATCAACAGTAAAACTCTTTGCAGAAAATAAAAAGGACAAGAAAATGATTTATTTTTAGGGGGAGGGGAGGGTTGACACTAAATAATAGGAGATACTACAACCGAGAAGTGGCTGCTCATTAGATCTGATGGATGGCTCTGGACCCACGTCCCGCCTCTCTAGGAGGACCGCAGCCAATCACAGTGCAGTGTCCACAAGCTCCCATGATGGGAGACTAAGGCAGCAAAACACAGTGGGACACAGTACGCATGAAGGTAAGTGAGACGTTGCACCAGAAGAACAGATCTCCATCATTAAAAAGTTATGTTACAGCCTCAGAATCAGCTGTTGGTCTCTATGCCAACGGATCCAAACCCTCATCATTTGTCTTTGAAGAGAGCTAAGAGAGGATCGTTGACCCAAACACAGCCGTCTGGAGGCTGATGAAGAGGAGGCTCAGCAGGATGACTCAGACTTACTGTAAACAGCCCTGGAAATGGAGATCTGTTCCTCAGAGCAGCATAGTTTGCTTTAAACACATACCAGGGTGCCACATCTACAGGATTCTTCAGTTTTTACCGTGGAACCCTTTAATAAGCCTGTAGCAACGGGTTATTCTTTAAAAACTGCAGCAGGCTTGAAGACAACAGATGTTTTACTCCACTGTGGTCGAGCTGAGGTGATGATGAAGGTGAGATGATAGATCTAAGCACGGTAGGAACCGACCGTGAGCAAACGGTGGGAGCAGCGGATGTTTTTTTGAGTGCCTATAAAATCTGCTTTTAACTGCTTGGGAAGCATAAATAAATCTGCACACTCCTTAAACATCTTTATGCGTCTACATTCAATTAACATGCAGTCCATCCAACTGTTGAACAGTTTCAGATTTGATAAGAAATGGGATTCTGCAGAGGGATTCTGAACACCAAATATCTTACTAAACATGGAAGCAGGGGCTTGAAAAAAATAGTTCCTAAAACTAAACATTTTTACATAAGTTTTGGAATCATGTGCAGCCGCCATGTTTGCCATAGATCGTCACATTCACGATTTCAGGAAAAAAAACTTTTCTCAATCTGAAGACACCTGTTTTATTTGATGCAACCTAGAATGTGGCAGCGGTGCTTTTAAAATATTTTTTGTGCAGTTTGCATCAAGATAACTACCTGAAGCTCCAGCTTGCTTCCCCCTAACTTCCAGTTTTTTTTTGTGCAAAAACAAGCTCAGCGGTTTTAACTCCTAAAGATGAGAAAATAATCCTGCTAATCTGAGTTCTTCCTGCAAAGGATTAAAAACTCTTCATTAAGCAGTTGGTTCTTTGTTTAAGGAGCATCAAGGATGCTTTCTTCTCATGCACGCCACAGAAACCAATGTTTAGAAAGATGAAAGAACTTTTCTAATATTTGGGATTGTGAAGAAGTTTCACTTCGTATTTAATAAATCAGAAAAGCTGTTTGCTTCTGTTCGACATTTCCAGTTTGAGATAATGACAAGTTCCTTTTACAAACACTTTAAAAGTGAGGATATAATTACCCGCCAGACAACACAAAGCAAACATTTTCTCTAAGATGTCACGAGTTTACATTAATTGGTAAAAATCTATTTAGTGGTCATCTGTGCTCTCTCCATTCCTCCTCTTCCTCCTCCATCCCTTCCTGAGAGGTAGCAGCCCCGTCCCAACACTCCCCACCCCCTTTAAGACCACCCAGTCCAACCGCGCCTAGTTCCCCCCCCCACCCCAACCCAGGCGTTTCCATTGGACCATGGGCGTGGCACTCTACTCGGCCTGAGCGTCATAGTTGGCTCCGCCGGCCTTCTTCAGCTCTGTGCAGAGGTAATCTTCGTCCAGTTCCCGGCGGTCACTGATCATGAACTCCTTGGCGAAGTTCTGCAGAGAAAGGAAGTCTGATTTAGATCAAGAAAAACTGAAAAGGGAAATTCCAAAGACCAAGGGGTATCTAGCGTTAGCTGAGTCTACGTGGATGTCTCTGACCTGCACAACGTCTTTGACGAGTGTCTTGTCGGTGCTAATCTTGGCGCGCTGCAACCCGCTGACGTTTTCTCCAATCCAGGTGATGAGGATGAACTTGGCCCGCTTGCTCATGGCGTCTCCAGTCGTAAATCGGACGAAACCAAACAGACGTCCATCATCTGAGAAAAACACGAGGAGTGAATTTACCTTCTTTGTGCTGATTGGTTAAAACAGAATCAATAAAAGAAAATGGCTGCTGTTTTTAGTGAAGCCATATTGGTCCTTAAGTGATTTAACTTTATCAACAATTTGAACAAATATAACTGAACAGAGTAGGTCTGTTTGGGTTATTAGGCTTTCAGAGTAAATCTTCTGAGAGTTTAAAGTAGTGAAATATTAATGGGAAACATTTTTATTACCATTATTCTAAAGATAAGAAAAGAAATAATCTGACATTTAAAAAACAAAGATATAAAGCAGCCAAGTTGGCAGACAGTTTAGATTTGATCTGATTAGCTGTATAAACATGCCCTGCACCACTCCTTATAGGAACAGGAAGACTTTATATTTACATCTCTGGCAGTTTTGGATTAATGAGTATCAAAAAAAAAAATCATTAATTTTTAATAAATAACATTAAATGTTCTGACTGTACTGTGTTTTAATAAAAAAAAAACAGTAACTGAACTTGTAAAATTATTTTACAAACGCTTCCTATCGTTAAATTTGTGTAGTTTATGACAGTAAAATTCAAAACATGACCTCAATTGACTTTACAGTCAGTTCAATCAAATCACTTCAGGTTAGGTTGGTTTAAGGTTTTCTATCTAAGGAAATCCAGCAGATTTGACTGAGTTGCTGGCTAGCAGACTTTTTTTTTTTAAACTTTAAATCTGCATACATGTCATTTGAATTTCCAAACAAAAGAAGCAACTTCAGTGTTAATAATAAAGCAGGTGCGTCTCAGGGAGGCACAATGTGTACCAACTTTAATATTCCAAAGGATCATTTGGATGGCAGTGATTATGAAGCATTGGAAGCAGCTGTGCTCTCAGCGTTAGAAACGCTCTTAGCAGCAGGAACCACAGATAGCGGAACCAGGACAAACAGAAACCCTCAGCCCGACCTGATGCTCCCCACCGGCCCGCATTTCCTCCCTCCGCCAAACGCGTCCTGTTTCATCTTCCCTCTAAAGTCCTGCTGACTCCACGAAGATAGGTGTCCTTCTAATCGAAGGCATCCAAAGCAAAACCTTCCTTCATTTTTTTTTTTTTGTCCACATCTAAATCAGCCAGCTGCTGAGTACTATAAATAAACAATTTAAACCTCAAAGAAAACTTAGCAATAGTGTATGCAGAGGTGTTTATGGAGCATCTTCATCCTCCCTGTGGAGCACATCTGAGCCATTAGGAGGATCCAGGCCTGAGAATCAGCAGAAAGCTGAAGAACCAGGGAGGAAATGACCCAGATCAGGTCACCACACCTTATTTCTGTGCCCTTAGACATTCTTTGTTAGCAACTGATATGATGAATAGTTTAAAGATATATTTATGTTTCTGTATTGAAAAAAAGGCTTTTAAAATAAAAATTACGTTGGTTCCGATTAGGAGTAATAAAACCTAAAAGAATGAAGGAACTTCCTTTAGTCAGTCGCCCTGATTACGCAACTTGCTGTTGGCACATTCTGCTACCAGGAAGTGGGCTTAAAATTCCCAAAGTGCTTATGAGAAGGAAAGAAGATTTGGTAGAAAATGCAGACATGCTCTGTCCTCTTATCACTTCCTGCTTCTGCAGAAGTCAGAGGTGGATCAATGATCTTCAGCTGTCAGTAGCAGGATCATCTCAGCTCCTCCTACGCTCAGACGCGTTTTCTGCAGGGCAAAAGCTTCACTGCTAAATAAGGAAGACGGCTTCACAGATCCGTGTGTCATCTCTGAACCGGAACTGAAGGCAACGCCGGCAGCTGGGCTGATGTTGCACGAAGCAGTGAGAAAGACTTGTTTCAGCACTGGAAAAGGGATTCACTGACAAATCAGGAAAAGTTGGAGAGCAGCCCGAGGCAGCGCATTTAGAGGAGCTGAGAAAAGCCTGCAGCAGAAGCAGGCAGAATCAGAGCAGATGTTTCACTCCGACAAGTAGGAAGGCTCTGATAACAGCACAGAGAAGGCAACTCAGACAGAAATGAATTCATGCAGAGCAGCACACATAGTTAATAGTTGACAGAGAACAGTCTAATAAGAGAGCTAGCCAGGTAACACAGGTATACCAATAAAATGACCACGCCAACTTCTGCTTACCTGTGCACAGATTCTTAAATTCCTCGTAGTCGGCCCCTGTTCCTCCAGGGAGAATCGTGGAGCCCTCATATTTGAATGCAGCCCTGCAGAAGGAGGAGCGCATTATTGTTGCACATTACATCAATACTTTAAGCTATAACTGAGTTTAATTCCTGAACAACAAGAGTTAGAAAAACATCTGAGAGATGCATCAGTAGAGATGAGTTTAAGTCAATGACAGGTTGATGGGTTCTGATAGGTGGTGGCTCATTCTGCTGCATCACTAAGAACTCCAGTTATTTTCTGTCACATGTTAACCAACAGGGTGAAGTTTATTAAAACTGCATAATAGATTAGGCTTTAATAAGAATCGACTGCAGAGTATATTATGATCTCTATAAAAAGGTGGGGTCCACTTCATAGAAAACCGGAAATTGGCACCAGCCAAGAAAGGCGCGATCAGTGCATCTCTCCTCAGACTGCTGGGACCACCACCTCCCCCTCAGCAGCAGACACAGATCAGCCATGTTTCTGTGACATCACAATAGCATCCAGCTCTATGAATACAGGACAAAGTAAATTACTTCTGCCCCACTGGGCCTCAGAATCAGCCAAAATGTAGAGCTGCAAAATGTCTGAGGCAGGAGGAGAAGGAGAGCTGCAGGTTCTTAACGTTCCTCCTTTTAAGTTATTTAAAAAAAATTAAATTTAAGTGCGACACAGAACATGCCTGACTCCTTATAATCTTTATTTGCTCCTTCAGCCTCTGCAACCAAGCTGCTCGTGTTTAAACCGCAGCATTAATCTCTCCCAATTAAAATTGAAATGTCATCCTCTGATTAATCTAATTAAAAAACATAATTAAGAGCATTTTCAGCAGCCGAAGAGCGTAACAGTTGACGATTAATCCGATTCCGTCGCACTTTATATCTGGGACCCGTGTCTGTTTCTTTTTTAGTGAGAAAATAAATAAAATGATGCGATTTTTGAATGGACTTACCAGCTGGTTTCCGTGTTATCATCTCTAACATCGTTATACGCTTCTCTGCAAGCCTCCTTATCGATCTGAGTTGCCATCGTTGATGAAGATAGTAGTCGGTGGGGAAATAAGCCTTAAATCGGAGCGAACCGTGTTTGGGTCAAACGGCAGAAACAAGTGTTTAATTGAAGCGGTGGATGCTGCGCATCGGAGAGGCTGTGCGCCGAGAGGAGGACGGGAGTCTGCGGGAGCTGGTGCGGGGCCTGGCTGAGTTAACGGACCGACGCGGCTCCTCTGATAGAAACTGGGCTCATTTCCTGGATGGTTCCGCTTTATGGGCGGTGTTGATGTTAGTCAATCAGGCTGCGGCACACTCGGTTCCAGACAGGAGACACTGTGAGCTTTCCTCCTCCTTCTGGCCGCTGGCAGATCGCAGTAAATTACAATAAACACACAGAAGTGGCTTCCGGAAAAGACCCTTCAAAATAAGGTACACATTTGTATAGCTGTGACGCAGACATAGGCTAATATACCAATAATATTTGACCTATTATTATTGTATTGAAAATGTCTGTATTTAATTACTTTGACCTTGAAAATGTGCATGTTACTGCCAAGGCAAAAAATAAAAAATAAAAAAAAATACTATTATTACATCTTTGATTTTGTGGTTTTTCTTAGATGGTTTTCCTTTAAACTGAAAACGTCCTTAAATTATTTTCTATTATAACCTCCCAAAGAAGATCCATTACTGGTTTACAGGGGGTTAACTAGTGTTTTTTCTATGGAATGTGCCCTATAGCTTCCTAGTTGTTCCTAGGTTCAAAATGAAGAGGCTTTATTTCATTGGGAAATTTAGGAAACAATCCATCTTGGTTTCTACAATGTTACATTACAAAACCTTACTCAATGTTTTCTAGTATCTTTTTAAAGGTTTAATTCCTTTATACTGAACCTGCACGCCAGGAAATGTGATCTTAATGTTCTTATGAGGTCACAGGAAAAGTTTAAGTCATAATATCTAAGGTTGACCTCTAGGGAACTAGAACAGATTATTTCCTGAAGAGTTTGCTAAGGTCATAACATCTTTCACCTCCATGTTCAGGTAACATTCTCTGATACTTACATACTGTCCACCAGTCAGGAGCCTTTAGAGAAAGCTTTTTGAATGTTTTTTTTTTTTTTTTTTTTTTTTTTTTTTTTTTTTTTTTTTTTTTTTTTTTTTTTTTTGATTTGGTAGGTCCAATTCTGACTTAGGAAAAAACAGACTTTGTTTAGAATAATATAAATTATGGGTTCTATGCAAAACTCCAATGCTTCCTGTACTTCAGCTCTTTTGTTACCTGTCTTTCATCACTGGATGGACTGATTAATCCAGATGTGCGTCAACATGGTTACTGAGACAATGCACACCTGGATTAATCAGTTCATCCAGTATAAAAAGACAGGAAACAAAAGAGCTGCCTTAGTATAGGTTCAGGAAGTAGTGGGGATGTGCGTAGAGCCCATTGGATTTTCAATTGTATAATAAGCCATTTAACCATTGTGCAATTTAAATAATGACATTGTAGTATAATTAATATTTGAATGATGTATTGCATAAATAAATAAATGCATTTTAAAATAACTTGTAATTATTTTCTTAAAGAAATATTTGAATCATTTAGTTGGGTATTTTTTTAATTGTACATTCTATAATTTCATTATGTGATATTTAATGATGTGTTAGATATATAACAAATATATTTTTCAAATAACATTTAATTATTCAATTTATGATTTAAAAATTGATTAATAACCATTATGCACACTTATATTCAATTGTGTGTTTCATAATTTCATGATATATACCTAATACTCAAATAATATGTTAGTTAAATACATAAAAATACATCTAATTATTTTAAATTTTGAATCTTTTAAATAGTTTGAAGGGGTATTTATTTAATAGTGCATTTCTTAATTCTATGGTATATCTAAGTTTTGAACCATTTTTCGATACATAAATGTTCCCATGATTTATTTCAGGGGAAACTTACCATTATATAGTTCAAGACATATTTTGGCTTTCCATATACCTCAGGGATGACATCACAATGATAGTGGAAACCATCTCATGATCCCCCCCATTTGGCGTCCTGGGATCCTGGGGGGTCAGTCCCAATCGCCACTTTGAGTACTGCTGCTCCAGAGAGCCTCCTGACCCCTTTCATCACTGGCCTCCTGTTCATTTGTTAATGGATTAGATTCTTAGTTTATTCTTGGGTTCATAACTATTATACACTGTGATCTACAGAACTATATGAAGGCTGCAGAATAGGCCACTTCCTCTGTTATCCTACTTGATTTGAAATCCACCTTAATTAAGAGCAAACTGAAACCACAGTGTTTGAAATCCTATATTTAAAAATATATATATTTAGCCTTTATTCTGAAGGACAAACGAGTCATTTCCGGTTGTTGTTTTACAAAATACCTCAACTTTACATAGAGTCATTTAATTTTATTTATTTTGATTTATCCATATTCAAATTCAGAAAATATTGCACACTCTGCAATGTTTTTAATCAGACCATCTCAGGTCAAACAAAGATCTCCTCTGTTCACATCATTAATAATTAGTCCGTGGTTTGATACCAGGGTAGAAAGCAGAGCTTCAGGGCCTCGTCCAGTTTAAAGGCAACTGATGATGGCTGCCTCTCTCCTGTCCACCAGTTTCACCAGCTGGTCGGAAAATAAGCAGAGATGACCACCAACTAAAGGGATGTCACCAACTACACCAGTCTGCCACCTGCTGGTGCAGCCTGAGCACACAGAGCCATTACCTCCATCCTTGTATATCAGTCCATTAAACCTCATTACTAATTTTTCATTAATGCATATTTTTCATTAATGCACCTTGCTACAGAGCTGTCCTCAAACTCCCTATACCCCCATCTGTACACCCATGACTCATCCGGGTATTTCTGCAGGTGACTGGATCCCTGAGCTGAAAAGCCTAAAAAGGAATAGTGAGCGTACAGTTTCTCTATGTGAAGGTAAAAACTTAACTTTTATCATTGCATCATTGCATGAATGTTTTTAGATAAAAACATTCATGCAACGCTTCATTAAAAAAAGTATTTTTATTTTAGTCTATTATTTATTTAAGCGTGTGTCTGAAAAATAGATGAATTAAAAAGGATGAAAAAAAAAATCCTGATAAATGTTTTATTATAGTTTAAATATCCTTAACTCACACAACCTCACACTGGTGGGATTTATTTCCAACAGAAAAACTGGTTGTTCTGTTTTCTGTGATTGTTGCCTTCAGTTATTTTTCAACACTTTGGGAAAGTTTTCCTGTCTTGAACGCCCACATCATATCAAACAGCTGATTTCAAAATATGTGACGTCAGTGACAACATCCGGTTAAGATAGTTGATTTCAAAATAAACCACCAAGAATAAGACTAAAGAAACAAAAAATTATTTACATGATAAATATTTCATCTTGTTTTATAGCAACATGTAGAAATAACTTTGGTCTTACCTGTTTAATTAACTTTTTTTATTTTTTTGATTGTGTTTCTGCAGGCGGGAATTGTCAAGAGTACTGGATGCATCACCATGGCAACAGCCTCCTATGGCAACCTGCTGGATACCAGTTTCTCTCTTCCGACAGAACCACAGCCTCATCCTCCTGAAATTGCAGTCTATTTTACTCCGTCTGATGTTGAAACACATCGTATTGTTTTATATATATTTATTGTAGAATTTTCCCCCTGAAACGCACACAAACCTCTTTCTGTGGTTCTGTGGATTTTTGTCTCAGCTAGAACTTCTGTTCTATTCACATCATGACACAGGAACCTTTTACAGACAGCAGAGTGTGGAGACCTATAGAAAATTACACAGATAAAGCTCATTTGACAGATAAACTGAAGACACCACTATGTCTCTATGTTCATCGAGCTTCAAAAAGAAAGAAAGAAAGAAAGAAACAAACAAACAAACAAACAGACAAACATTATTTTGAAAATCCTTACCGGAAGTCGCACTGTTTAGCCTGCAGCTAACGGAGAACTCATTTGAAACTTGGCTAATGTGCAAGAGTAGAGGAAGGAGAGTCCTGGACTGAACCTCCAGAGTGTCCCCTAAAGAATAAAATGTGTTGCTTCATCTTTTGTTACCACCGCAGGTAAGAAGAGATGTCCTCAGTCTCTGCCGTCCTGTGTGTCTGCTGTCCTCTGTCTCTGCCGTCCTGTGTCTCTGCCGTCCTCAGTCTCTGCCGTCCCTTGTCTCAGCTGTCCTCAGTCTCTGCCGTGCTAAGTCTCTGCCGTCCTCTGTCTCTGCGGTGTCTCTGCCGTCCCTTGTCTCTGCCATCCCTTGTCTCTGCCGTCCTCAGTCTCTGCCTTCCTGTGTCTCTGCTGTCCTCAGTCTCTGCCGTCCTCAGTCTCTGCCGTCCTCTGTCTCTGCTGTCCTGTGTCTCTGCCTTCCTTTGTCTCTGCTGTCCTGTGTCTCTGCCTTCCTGTGTCTCTGCTATCCTCAGTCTCATCCGTCCTCAGTCTCTGCCGTCCTCTGTCTCTGCGGTCCTGTGTCTCTGCTGTCCTGTGTCTCTGCCTTCCTGTGTCTCTGCTATCCTCAGTCTCTGCCGTCCTCTGTCTCTGCGGTCCTGTGTCTCTGTCGTCCTGTGTCTCTGCCTTCCTGTGTCTCTGCTATCCTCAGTCTCTTCCGTCCTCAGTCTCTGCCGTCCTCTGTCTCTGCTGTCCTGTGTCTCTGCCTTCCTGTGTCTCTGCCATCCTCAGTCTCTGCCTTACTGTGTCTCTGCCGTCCTCTGTCTCTGCTGTCCTGTGTCTCTGCCTTCCTGTGTCTCTGCTATCCCCAGTCTCTTCCGTCCTCTGTCTCTGCGGTCCTGTGTCTCTGCCGTCCTCAGTCTCTGCCTTACTGTGTCTCTGCCGTCCTCTGTCTCTGCCTTACTGTGTCTCTGCCATCCTTAGTCTCTGCCTTACTGTGTCTCTGCCATCCTCTGTCTCTGCCTTCCTGTGTCTCTGCTATCCTCAGTCTCTTCCGTCCTCTGTCTCTGCGGTCCTGTGTCTCTGCCATCCTCAGTCTCTGCCTTACTGTGTCTCTGCCGTCCTCTGTCTCTGCTTTCCTGTGTCTCTGCTTTCCTGTGTCTCTGCCTTCCTGTGTCTCTGCCTTCCTGTGTCTCTGCTGTCCTCTGTCTCTGCTTTCCTCAGTCTCTGCCGTCCTCTGTCCCTGCTGTCCTCTGGGGACACCAGAATCACTGACAGTAGTTCTGATCCTTGTGGTGGGTCCAGTTCTAATAATGAACACGTAAGCGTGAAAATGATCAGTTGACTGAACAGTTGACATGATTCTGGTGTTATGAGGAAATCTGTCACCCGTCATAAACTGTGACCCAAGGGGACGCTTGCATGCATTTCTCAATGGTATACATTGAGACTTTAGTTTTAAGGTATGAATCCAGTGAAGTTAGGTTTAGTAGATTGCAGGCTGATACTTGAGTCATAATATATGACAGGTCACATGCATTATTTGATGCACTGGACTTCTCCCACTGGATGTCAGTGGGTTTTGGGATTCCGCCATCAGACTCTGGGACCTGGAATTTCAAATCAAATAAAAAATATATATATAATCTGAAAAGAGAACTTTGGATCACTCAGTTCGGTTCTGGTTCTCCTCAGGTAAGACGATTCTGACATCTCCGGTTTGGGAGCAGAATAATAACAGAGGAGTAAACCAACTCATGTTGTGCATAAAACTGTAAAGTAATTATTTTAGGTTGCAACTCCAGCTGTGAACCAAAATATTGAATGGGCTTTGCTTCCCAGTCCTGCACAGGCTGCATTTTTCTACTCATCTTTCTTTGAATATGCAGCAGTCTGTGAATGAGCTAATGGTTTCCCGTCCCCAGTGACTGTCAGAAGCAGAAACATTTGAACCAATCAGAGCTCTTTGGACCTCACCTGAAGAACCTCTTACTGATGTTGGACCTGTAGACTCAGCATATCTCCGTCTGCTTGCCTAACAGCAGGTACATTTTTGTTTTTCAGATGAATCCTGTCTGACGGAAACTTATGGACAGACTGGGCTGCATGCGCCGACCCTGCAGGGTCAGCGAATCCCCCAAGGTCAGTGATTGAAATAGGGACGTTCTGGGAGGAGAATATTTAGGTGTGTCTATATCAGATCTCTGACCAGTCCACTGTTGCTGGCAGATCTTCCGCTCCACGGACCAGGCTGTTGAGGTGCTGCAGGGCTTCAACGACCAGCGGCAACAAAACCGCTTCTGTGACGTAGTGCTGGTCGCTGACGGCCAGCGCTTCTCTGCACACCGGGCCCTTCTGGCCATCTCCAGCCCGTACTTCCATGCCATGTTCACCCTGGGTATGAAGGAGGAGCACCAGCAGGAGGTTAGTGGTCACGCTCCTCCATCATTCCATCCATTTCATTTACCAGCAGACCCCAGCATTACGCATTCACCTCCATGCTTCAGTCTTGTGTTTTATACCCTAGAATTTGAAACTTTGGATAGTTTCTATGTAGTGCGAAGGAATCCAAATGGATGCAGATAGAGATGAAGCTTCCAGAGATTAATCTTTTTTTTTTTCATTTGTCAAAGCAAACGCGGTAAACTGGACTGATCTGGGAAGTAAAAGGGGAGCATTGACAGATCTGAGAGACCGGTCCTCTTCTGTCCACAGGTGGAGTTGGTTGGGATGTCCTACGAGGGTCTGAAGGCCGTGGTGGACTTCCTGTACAGCGGGGAACTTCTGTTGGATGGAGGAAACATCGACTGCGTGCTGGAGGCTGCTCACCTGCTCCAGGTGAGGC
Source organism: Cyprinodon variegatus (assembly GCF_000732505.1). Lineage (NCBI taxonomy): Eukaryota > Metazoa > Chordata > Actinopteri > Cyprinodontiformes > Cyprinodontidae > Cyprinodon > Cyprinodon variegatus. The sequence continues at coordinate 941,558 of NW_015150710.1, forward strand.
CAGTTCAACAGATTACAGCAGACAGGTAGACCACATGAGAGGAACCACCACCAGCTGGATCTAGCTTCCATCAGAAGCTCATCAGTCAGGGTTGGTGTGGTGACACCTGCCTCTGTATCCCTCTGGAAGTCTCCATGTGGATTTATTATCACAACCAATCAGAGCGTCAGTTAAATAAGCCAAACATCACCAAATGCAACAGCTTTTATCTACAGGCTCCAACCTGCTAAATCTGATCAGCCTTACGTTTGCTTTGGAACTGCAGCTTGCAGATTTACTGATGGAACCATTTATGGTGGTTGTTCTTTAGAACGAGGATGCAGACTTCCTGCTGTGTCTGCAGGTACAAAGGGTGGTTCCCAAATAATGGAAAAAATTAATCGATCCATCCACTACCAAGATGCATTGATATTTATCCATCTGATGAGGTTTTGGTACCAAAAACTGAAGCTGTAAAAACTACTAAAGCCCAAAGAAAACCCCTGAAATAAGCCCTGTTGTTGGATTAGCCTCTTTAAAAGCCCACACTAAAGGAAAGGACAGTTCCTTAGTACTTTAAGTCCAGATATTGAGCCTTTTTTTTGTTATTAAAGTCCAGTTAGGAGGTCAATAACAGGAGATGATTATTCACTACCTGCTTTGTTTTTGATCTCCAGCTGTGGCGCACGGTGGACTTCTGCTGCCAGTACCTGGAGCGGGAGGTGAGCGAGGAAAACTACCTCTACCTGCAGGAGCTGGCGCAGCTCTACAGTCTGGAGCGCCTCGACAGCTTCATTGACCACTTCATCCTCGCTCGATTCGCCACTCTCTCTTTCACTCCTGACTTTCTTCAAAACGTTCCCCTGCACAAGCTCTCCTCCTACCTCTCCAGCAGCCAGGTAAGACCGCTGCAGTCATCCTCTTATCCTCATCCATGCAGCAGTTTATTAGGAAGCCCGCTCTGGTTCTCCATCAGGTCCAGCATGACAGTGAGCAGGCTCTTCTGCAGGCGGCTCTGCAGTGGCTCGGACAGAGCCCGGAGCGAGCTCTCCACGCCAAAGAGCTCCTGTCCCATATTCGGTTCCCACTGATCCCGATGGAAGACCTGGTGAGCCTGGTGCTGCCGGCGGTGCGGGCCCTGCTGCCTGAGGGGGCCGGCTGTGAGGAACTGGTGGAGGAGGCGTTGGGGTACCACGCACGGCCAAGCGCTCAGCCACTGCTCCAAACATCAAGAACCACACTGAGGGGAGGGGTGGAACAGCTCCTGCTGATTGGAGGAGAGGTACTGATGGATGCCAACGAGCATGGTTGGATTAAAAAAGTTACAAGTTTCTTACTGTCAGTGGATCTGTTCTACATAGTGATGTTAGGCTGTGTCTGCTCGACACAGCTTTGGCCTTTTTGAAGTAGAATTGTGCTGAGAAGTGTTTCGAGTGCACCCCAGGCACGTGAACGTCGCACGCAAGGCATCGTTACGTCAGACTTGTGTTAAGCTTCACAGTAAATTTGAATAATCTCGTTGTGTTAATACTACTGGAGCATTTAGATGCATCAGAATCATGGCTCAAACAGCGGGTTTTCCCATTTACAGTTTTATTCAAAGACAGAAAGAAATTTTAAATTTATGTCTACTTTAGAATTGATTCAGAATAGTTTGTCACATACATAAATCTAAAATAGACGGAGACACGCACATTACAGACACACATCTATACCCACCTCAGTCATCCACTGAATAATATATAACAGATATTTCTTCACACAGCAAATCTAAACAGTTATTTATGCTTCTCTATTAATGTGATCATCTTCATCTGTCAGAACCAGAACAGGAACGTGAAGAACCTGTGGGAACTACTGGGGAGCAGAGTTGGTTTGAATCATTTAAAATATCAGAACAATTTAAAAGGATTATATGTTTTTATATAGTTGTAGGTGCAGCCCACCCAAATAATAGGTCGCATTGGCTGAGAAGTTTCCACTGTAATAGAGCCTGGAAACCAGGATGGATTAGAGCTTGGAGCCATAGTCATAGGAGCACACAGTGATATAACTGTTAGGCATCAGAAAAGCTGTTTATCATATTGTAGTTTTACTGGTCAGATATTAGTTCTTTTTATTATTCATTTATTTAGTCATTATCAATATTATTATTATTATGGAAATAAACCAGTTCAAGTGTGAAATATGCAGGGATATCCGCTCAATTGTAGTTCTAAAAATTATCCAGCAGATGCCGCCATTCTAAACAGTTTTAAATGTATCGAGCATGGTATCGAATTCTAGAGGATTGTGTCAAATTTGGTTTATTGATTCACTGGGCTTGGATCCCTGCATAGGATGAGCCTTAAATTAAAGTGTGACTCACTCCAAAAAACAACTTATTTGCAGATAAACAATATAAATGGTGCCTGTGGGGTGTAAATTAAATGTTTAAAATGTTTTTATTGCTTGTTTATTTCTGTAATTTTGACTTAAAACAGTGACAGTGTTGCCCTCTCAGGATAAATGCTGGTCTTTGCGTTTGATTTATTTATATTATATTTATATTAATTCAATGGTACATTATGGTACAAGCTTTCTTAAAGGAATAGTACACCCAAAACATTATTAGCCTTCATTTTCTACTTACCCCCATGCTGAACAACACTCTGGAGTACTTTTTTGATATCTCAAATGCATCTGGAGATCTGGGAGGCTTCTTGCTGTCTGCTGACATTCAAATAATGGAGGTCTATGGTGACCGAGACAGAAAGGTCCATAAAAGTCCACAAAAACGTGTCAATATTCCTCCATACTGCTCGTCCAATGTATTCCAAGTGTCCTGAGTGGGTAGCATCCAGAATTTACTCGAAACGAAGTCATTTAGAATGTTTTTAGAGCATAAACAGTAGTGTATAGGATTTCCTGAAAGCGCGCGCCGGCGCGTTCACGACGCTACGGAAGCCGGCAGACCAAACCAGATGAAAGTGCGCATTCAGCGTCTGCTCTGACGATAATGCAAGCGTAGAAGAAGAAATGTGCTGTTTACCTGTGCAAAGAAAGAAACAACGAAAGAAAAAATGTCTGAGGACTTCAGTGCTGAGGAAGAGCATGAGTTCTTTGCCGAGCTGAATGCGCACTTTCATCCGGTTTGGTCTGCCGCGGTTTCCGTAGTGTCGTGAACGCGCTTTCAGGAAATCCTATACACTACTGTTTATGCTCTAAAAACATTCTAAATGACTTCGTTTCGAGTTAATTCTGGATGCTACCCACTCAGGACACTTGGAATACATTGGACGAGCAGTATGGAGGAATATTGACACGTTTTTTGTGGACTTTTATGGACCTTTCTGTCTCGGGCACCATGGACCTCCATTATTTGAATGTCAGCAGACAGCAAGAAGCCTCCCAGATCTCCAGATGCATTTGAGATATCAAAAAAGTACTCCAGAGTGTTGTTCAGCATGGGGGTGAGTAGGAAATGAAGGCTAATCATGTTTTGGGTGTACTATTCCTTTAAGTGTAAACAGCACTGATGAACATCCTGCGGTAGATGAGGGAGGCTCTACAGGGACAGTCACTTAAACCTTCAACTCTGCTGACATATTGAATAATTCAACAACATTCATTTAAATTATGAGAATTATTAACAAAAATTATTTAAAATAGATTGAATTATGCAATGACATCACATTTCATCTTGGATTTTATAATTGAGAATAGAAGTTTATAATAATTGAATAATTTGGAATGAGGTCAAATTAGTTTTCAAACTGATTTAGAGCAAATGGATTTAAAGCAATTTACACTGTGATTCCAAACTTAAATAAAACTTATTTTGGTTAAAAAGATTTTTTAAAGAACACTTTTCGTTTAGATAATTGATTTCGTTTTTTTAAGTTATGCACTTTTTCTTGAGGGATTATTTCAGCCAGGAGGCGTTGTAGGCGGTGTTTAGGTCGATATGAATTACCTCTGTTAGGACAGAAGAGCTAATGGCTAGCAGATGTGAGGGAATTTGTTTAAAAAGACTTCTCAGTCATATTTGAGTAACTAAATCTAATAAGCTGATCAGAAAACACAAAAACATTAACATCATGTTAGGTCTTAAATCTTTATTTAAATAAAGTTTGTCATAAGGTTATAAATGACACTTGTAAAAGCTTAGCATCTGCTTCAAGACTGCTATACCAGCGTTATTTGCTTAGGTCAGTTTTTAAAACTCAGTAAAATCAGATATATTTAAATAATCTAATCCAAATTGTGTTGCTCTCATCGCTGCTGGAACCTTTAACCTTTGATTATATCTGTTGAGAGGGAGGTGAGGGGTTTCTGGTGGTCTGGAGAAGCTTAGCTTCTCAGCTTGTCTGAGAGTGGCCAGCCCGTCTGGGAGGGTTTGCTGACTCTTGTCAGCGGATAAAGGAGTGCTTTGTATGGAGAACACTGGGTTTTCCAGGGAGCATCTGCAGAGGATGCAGCGGTGTCTTGGAAACTCCCTCCTTATTAGTGTTCTGAAAGGATCTCATCTTTCAGTCTGAAAATACACTTCCTAATAATAATAATTGAACTAACATTGGAGAAATTCCCTCTCTGCATTTAACCCATCCGCTTGGGGAGCAGGGTGCTGCCATTGGTTGGCACCCGGGGGGTGAAGTGTTTTGCTCAGGAACCCAGAGTGGAAGCAGTGGGATTCGACGCGGTACTTGCAATCTTCTCAGAGTATAAGCACACTGATCTAACCCTCTAGGGCCAACACTTCCCTAAAAACTGGGTTAAGAGCACACACCTGGTGATAATCCTTCACAACTTGGGCGTATTCTTGCAACTCTTGTTCAATAGGTATTCACCCCCGAAGACTGTTTCTTGGCAGTACAGCATCCTTGTCCAACCCATGCTCAATAGTTAAGCCGTGCACATGTTCATCTCATAGCTATCACAGAGGCCTTTAAGCCCATGATTGAGATTAGGTAAACTCCTGACTATTTGATATAATATATCTGGGTGGAAACGTTTGGTCAGTCAGTGAGGACCAAGGTTGGGTTTGTAGACCTATGGTGTTGGTTCTCTATGAAGAGCTCCCTGTTTCTCTGGTTGTTAAGGTGTTTGAGCGCGGACAGGAGCTGAGTGCCAACGTCTGCTGGCTGGACAGCGAGACAGGAAGCTGGGAGCTGGAGACGGAGCTTCCAGCCCGGCGCAGCCACCACTGCCTGGCCGTCCTAGGAGGCTTCATCTTCGCTGCAGGCGGAAGCTCCTCCAGGGACAACGGAGGAGATGCTGCTTGTAACCTGCTGTACAGATACGACCCACGACTCAACCTGTGGACCATGGTGAGGGGACAACCAACCTCCTTGTGGTAGATGGTCTTCTTTTTGCGTTCTGCTCCATTACAGTGTGACATTTCCCAGGGAGCTCCGATGAACCAGCCGCGGGTGGACTTTTACCTGGGAGCTGTGGGAGAGTCCCTGATCGCCGTGGGAGGCAGAAATGGCAGCGGAGCGCTTTCGTCTGTGGAGATTTATCATCCTGCTAAGGACTGCTGGTCCTACGTAGCACAACTCCCCAGGTAGGACAACCTATCTGTTGCGTCTTCTGCTTTTTAAGCAAAATATCAGGATCTCCTCTGGCATTTTACAGTCAGTTAGAGGTTTTCACAAAATCCAATAACAAAACACTTGAGGAGAAATGACCAACTACCTCCAGAGGTCCTCTGATCAGTAACCCGATCTGGCCTCAGAGGAGAACAATCAGTTTCATGGAGACCATGAAGGTTCTTCGTGGAAGAGAGAAATAATTAGAGGACCATGGTAACTCTGGAGGAGCTGCAGAGATCCACAGCTTAAGAGACGGAATCTGTCCACATGACAATTGGTGGACTGTAAGGCTGGGTGCCTGGACGAATCCTTCGACCATTGACGATAGACTAAAAATAGGTTTAAAAGGAGGAAAAACTTTTTTCTTTTTTTTAGCTACAGGTTGAGAAGCAGCCCATGAAAAATAAAACAAACAAACAAAAGAAAAAAACCTAATGCTGTTTAACAGTACACACAAACTCTTTCCAGCTGCAGCTTTTTTCCTCCAGTGTCACCGTGCAGCAGCGATTTATCTACTTCAACTTGAGACAGAAAGAAGAAGGAACTGATCCAAACCAATATTTTTTTTTATACAGCTGAAGCAGAACCAGAGAAATGTTTTTTACAGGCAACTCCATGTGTCACAGATACAAAATTAAACACAGAAAAGAAGAAAATGCTCCAAGTAAAGCTGTGCACTTTCCATTAAAGAAATGCTTTTAATCTCGCCCCCAGTTTTCAGTCTTTTCGATTTTTGCTTTTCTGCTTTCACACCCAAGAGCATCACAAGCTCTTTCAGGTCGAAGGTGATAACTGAATGGCTTCAATCCTCCTCATAACTCCGGGGAGGAAGTTATGCGCCATCTTCTCTGTCCCGTTCGTGCGCTGTCGTGCGCCGCACAGAGCGCCTGTTTGTGCATTACAGAGGGAATCCTGCAGGACAGCCTTTGACTGCTCAGCGTCTCTCACACTGGCTGTGTGAGGGTATTTCACAGGCTTTTACTTCTTCTGGATTGGAGCCTCCAGAAAAGCTCAGAGCTCAACTACTCGAGGGGGGGCACCATGGAGAGCTCTAGAAAAAAATTCCCTCTCAGATAGTCTCAGAATGCCCCATTTTATCTTCATTTAAAAAAAGTGCACCCCAGAAAGCGGGGAGGACACCCCCTTACACTCCCCAACCCCTCTTGCTGCTCCCTCATACCTAAAAATCCTAGAAAAAGCCCTGCTCTGTATAAAAGAGCAACAGTTAAACTAGAGATACAGCAGACCTGTAGAAGGAGATCTGATCATTGAAGACCTGCAGCCGAAGGTTGTTCTACAAAGTAATGATTTAGGAGCCCAGACATGCCGCACTGTTCAGATTTTAATCCATAGAAACCAAGAATCCCAGTTCCGGTCCACTGCATTAGTAGAACAGAAATAACTAACGTCTTTTTTTTTTACTCTCTAATCTGAACCCCAAAATATTCACATTTCAACCGAATTAAAACGCTTTTAAAACATTTTTAAGGAGGAAGTTTTAAAAACAATATAATTTACATTTTCTTAAAAAAAAAAATAAAAAATCAGTTTACTTTTGATATTATACTGGTGGAGGGGTGACATGGGCGTTGGGTGCAGGAGTTTGCCCTGCAATTAGAGGGTTGTTGGTTCAAGCCCTGGCTCCAGCTTTCGGTGCCGTTGTGTCCTTGGGCAAGACACTTCATGTGCATTGTCCACTGATGGTGGTCAGAGGGCCCGGTGACGCCAGTAACAGCATTCTGGTTTCTATTAGTGAGCCCCAGGGCAGCTGTGGCTACAATGTAGCTCACCACCATCAGTGTGTGTGTGTGTGTGTGTGTGTGTGTGTGTGTGTGTGTGTGTGTGTGTGTGTGTGTGTGTTAACGGGTGAATGACTGAATGTTTTTTAAGGTGCTTTGGTCAAGTCTTCTGACTGTCCTCACTGTCACCCTAATCTTTACCTCCCTCCATGAGATTCAGGACTGGACCTCATCGGACTGCTCCAGAACATTCCTGATGCAGCCAGTCAGAATAAAAGGGTTGCAGGTTACACTGGCGATCGTGAGAAGCACCAGCAGGGGTCACTGTCCAGTTTGTAGTTTCTTTGTCTGATCTACTGTGAATTCTGTAAAGTTCTTCTAGGTCTATTCTGAATTTTGTTTCTGTTCCTCTTGGTTCAGGTAACACTTTCAGTGTCCTGACACATATAGTAAATTCTGGTTAAAACTGATCTCTGGGCTTCGTTCTACAGAAGCTGAATCCTACTCCATTTTTTTGGTGTTTCAGGTTCACTTACGGTCATGCTGGCACTGTCCACCAAGGCGTGGTCTACATCTCAGGTGGTCACGACTACCAGATAGGACCATACCGCAAGGACTTCCTGAGCTACGACCCATCCCGGGACGGGGAGGTGTGGCGAGAGCGGCAGCCCATGTCTCTGGCTCGGGGCTGGCACTGCATGGCCTCCTTGGACCACCTCATCTACGCCATTGGTGGTAGCGACGATCACGCCGACACCACCGAGCGCTTTGACGTCCTACAGGTGGAGTCCTACGACCCACTGTCCGGCCAGTGGTCCCGGGTGGCACCACTGCTGCTGCCCAACAGCGAGGCGGGGCTGGCGGTCTGGGCTGGGAAGATTTACATTCTGGGAGGCTACAGCTGGGAGAGCATGGCTTTCTCTAGAGTCACCCAGGTGTACGACCCCGACACAGGGTCCTGGTCCAGAGGGCCCGACCTGCCCAAAAGAATCGCTGGAGCGTCGGCGTGCGTGTGTATCGTCAGGCCCTCGGCTCAGCCGGCTGCACCAGAGAAGAAGAAAACGGGCCGAGGGGTAAGAGGGAGATCCCAGCCAACGTAGGGTTCTGGTTCTTCTATTGGGTTAGAACCACCCAGCTTCAAACATGGACAGAGGAGGAGCTTCAAGAACAACATTTAACCATATGACTTTTCTTCTGGTAAATCTGAAGAGTAAGACCTAATGGATATCCTCACTGATAGGGACTGACTGCAGATGAGAAGAACCACAGCAAAAAGTCCCAGGAGCTCTGTAGATTTGATCTAGTTTAGATTAATCTGTGGATCAAACTGCAGGTGCGTTTAGGTATGGAGACAATATCTGCAGAGAAGAAACTCTGGGTTGTTAGGAGCCAAACACCTTCAGCATCAGAGAAGAAAACTATTCTACAAATCTCAACAAAAAGAGGTCAATGTGGGGCTAAACAGCTAAAGTTTGGACTTATTTGGATCTTCCAGCAGGACAGGGGTTCTAAATAGACCCAAGCAGGTCTTAAGTGACGAAGAAAAACATTTTCCTGAATGCTTCTGAAGTTCCAACATCGATCAAATGTTGACCTTTTAGGATGAAACTCAGGGTCAATTTTAACACCATTATTTTTTTATTTATTTGAAAGAAAGCAAATAGCAGAACTTTAATGAATCTGAAAAAATTTGTAGATTCAAACATGATGTAAGATTCTTGTAAAAAAAAAAAAAATGACAATAGAAGCCAGAACACAGCATGACATTCGTGTCTGTGATGATTGACGGGTCAGCAGAACACTGTCAGACTAAATCGACACAGAAAACTCTCAGCAATAAATGCAGCATGAAGAGGAAGAGATGAGTGAATCATAAAAACATCAGGAGGATGTGTCTCTGAGGCTATTAAAATGAATAAATCAGAGTCAACTGGACCGTCTGTTACATCACAATTGTTTACCGTAATAAACAATCCAAACCCACACGGTGTGTTTTCCTTTCAAACAAAGGCTCATAGTAGTTTGTTGAGGTCGGAGCATCATTTGGGCCAGTTTCACGCTGTCACTCCTCCAGCTGCATCACTGAAACGGGTAGTATGGATGGGACTTGATTCTGGGGAACACAACAGCAGTCACAATGTGGACCTGAGCATCACCAGCAGCAGAATCTGGATTGTGACTTACTCCTCGAGTAAGCAGGCCTTCCAGCCTCGGTCCAGGCCTCTCAGGGTGTTCATGTCATCCTCAGTAAGGCTAAAGTCAAAGATCTGGAGCAGGTTGAGAGTCAGTCCAATCAAACCTGGAACTGTTTTAGTGATGTGTTGTTCTATGCAAATGTTTGGGTTCTACCTTTGTGTTTTCCAGGATGTGATGAGGTTTGTCACTTTTAGGGATGACGGGGATATCCTGCTGCACGTGATACCTCAGCAGAACCTGTCAAAACATTCATTAGAGCAGGAACACAAACACACACGCTGTGGTGCACACTGACTGACCTGTGCAGAGCTGCGCTGGTGCTTCTTTGCTATTTCTGCAACCACAGGGTCTTCCAGCAGCTTTTGGGGATCAGCTTCATCTCTTTTCCTGCAACAGACAAAACAAACAGAGGCTGGTAGCTGGAAGAGTAGGGGACAGGCAGCCTTGTGGTTAGGGCATAGAGCTTCAAATCCTGAGTTTGTGAGTTCAAAAACCAAACCCACAGACTGCCACTCTGGGTCCCTGAGCAAGACGCTTAACCCCTAAATGCTCCCCGGGCGTCCCACTATGGCAGCCCACTGCTCCCCCACAGGATGGGATAAATGCAAAGGTAAATTTCTCCAGTGTGAGATCAATAAAGTTCAGTTATTCTTATTAAGAGGAGAATTACTGTACCCTGCTTAACCTAAGAAAATTCATCCTTTAAAAACTGAACTATCATCTCACAACAACTCAACCTTTATTTCACAACATTTTTTAGGGATAATCTTTTTTTTTTAAGTTTCTGTAAATAAGGACTGCAGTTAACGGCTGCTTACCTGTGCAGCTGTCTTTATCGTACAGATAATGACCATTTTCCACATGTTCTTGATTATCCTCCTGCAGAAGTTTCAATTTTTAGGAGTATTTCAAACGGTTCAAGCTGTGGTGCTCTCTAATGTTTAAAGGAATTAAATTAAAGTCAGAACATTTGTGTTGGCGGTGGTAGGAGTGAAAAGCTTTCCTGTGGCCTTGTTGTCATGAGTGTTACAGATATTTTTCCTCCCTTCCCATCCTCCTCACTGTGTTGGAAAATTAACTAAATTCTGGTCCAATGTTTTCTATCTGGTTTGAAATGCATAAACCTTTATAAAATAATAATTTAACCTTAAACTTGGACATGTTAAGGCCAGCAGCAGGTTTCCTTTGGGCACTTCCTGACCGAAGAAGTTTATAATTCATCTGCCATGTTCAAAAGGATGTTTTATGGTTTGCCCTCTTTAGAAGAGCACATACACAGGCCTTTAAATAAACAGTGTTTCCAGTGTGAGGGTCAATAAATCATACATAGAAATTGATAATTTCTTCATTTGGATTTTAAAATCCCTCATTAGAGGCTGAAGATCTGAAATTCTTCAAAGTGAAATGATGCTGTTGTAATAAACTTTCATTTTGAGGGATACTAGGTTTCAATAATTGTTGAGGTGACCATAAAGGAACCAAAGTACAAACACACACAGTTTCAAGTTTATCTTGGGGTACAATGACAATAAAGTTGTTTTTATTCTAAAAAGGTAAGTGGATGCTGAACTTCTTAAAGAAGACAAAAAGAGTGTTCTCACAGCTACCAGATATTTTTTTTTAAACTAGCAGAGATATAAAGCTGCTGTTGGCTGTGAAAAAAAAAAAAAAAAAAACTAGCAGAGATATAAAGCTGCTGTTGGCTGTGAAGTCACTCAGTGCTGCAATAACTACTATTTTGAAAGATTCAATCTAAACAATTTTGTATTTGCAGCTGAGGAAGCAGATCTATTGGGAAGATAGGTGGAAATAGTTTGGTTTGTACTGTAAGGAAGTGGATCTTACATTTCTGGGGGCCTTTCTGGTGAACCGAAAGGGCTGTAGGCCGTCAGTGTGATGTTTTTGGATTTGCAGTACTCAATGAGGTCTTTCTGAACCATGTAAGGATGAAGCTCCACCTGTCAGAGGAAAGACATCAATAGATGCAGATTTTTTGGTTTTCAGATTTTCATCAAAATATTTAATTCATATAGGTTAGCTGTTAAGTTTTCCTCCTTAACCAGGTTCATAAAAGTGATAAACCTCACATGATGTCGAGAAATAACTATGATTGGTTCAGATTTAAATGGAATGTAAATTAAAATTAAAGATCCTGTCGCTAAAAATGTGGTGTTCGGTAAATTTATTGCCCCTTTTCCATTGAAAATGTCACAATCACACCATTCTAATCCTCTCCGTTTGCCTGAGGTAGGTAAAATTTCACATTTCATGAGAAAGTTTTTGCTTTAGGATTGTACAGAAAAAAATAATGACTTGAAAAGTTATAGAAGCAGTTAGTTTTACATGTTAAATATTGGATATTCGGTAGACCGTTATTTGCATTAGATCAGCAGCTCCCTGCCTGCTCTCACCTCTGTAACATGTGGTTCAATTAGAGGCCATGAATAAATGTTTTAACCAAAAAGAAATACCTATTAGTGTATGTGACCCAGTGATACAAAACTAATCTCAGATTGTTGTACTAAACAGATGAGACACATTCCTTTTTATCTGATCTTTGGGTGAAGGTCCCCATGTGTAGAAGGTAAATAGGGGATTATTAAATACAGCAAGCCCACCAGAGTGTATTGCATGTACTTTTTGTTTTATTTTTCTGCCTTGAGTCATGGTTTATGGTTTGTAACTAAATTATCTTTCAGTTTGATCATTTAGTTAAACTTGTTAACATTTTCCCAGCACTTCTGGACCTCTTGTTTTTCCTTGTTCCGCAAACAATCAGCCTGTTCTTGTCACACATCAGCTCCTCTTGTGCCATCTCCTGAGCAGGCATAACAAAGGCCAATCTGGTCAAAATAAAATAACCAAAAAAGCTGTAATGGAACTGCTTGCAAAGGAAGGTGAGTTAAGTTGAGCTGGCCTAAATTTCTCCACTGTAAATAAAATCAATCAATCAATAACTTCAAGCATTAAGTGTCTTAAAATTGTGCTATAAAGATGCAATTCTTTATTATGACCCAAAGGACTGCTTTAAACATATTTTATGCACTAAAACCTTTTCCTTGCAATGTTTAACGCCCTGTCAAAATTTGTAAATTTCCAGACAAACTCCAAATGCAACCTCATTCACTAAGGAGAGCCTGTGGAGAATAGAGATCTGTTCTAATGAAACCATGTCTTATTCTTTTGAATCTCCCCCAGCAAGTTGCAACATGTTGACCAATGAGAATCTATCCAAGGGAAAAATGTGATACAAAAAATGATAAGTTCCCAGTGGGGAAGTCAAGGTGATACGATACAGCTACACGCTCTATCAAAATAAAAAGGAAAGGCTTGTATCAAGCCCCATGAGCTTTGATAGGAAAAACAAGCATCTGTTACAATAAATATGGTGTTCTCCGTGAGTAATGGTTATTACTCGAGAGAAGGAGGTGAAAGTCACAGTAGACCCACTTCTATTTAGATTAGATTACAGTACTGTGTGTTTCCTACCAAAACTGCAGGAGGAGAACCTTTCAGAATCATTATGCACAACAAATAACCAACATAGAGTAATCCCCTTTTCCTACAGTATCACACACTTGGCTTATTAGCATCTTTTACCTGATTAAATTTCAAAAATAAATGCAAAAAAATCTGTTTATGGTCAGTTTTCCCTGAGTACACCCCATGAAGATTTCAATGTTCTATATAAACAATACCTTCACCACATGCTTTCAACCCAAAAAGCTTCTAGCAGCATTAATCTTGTGGTGTCCCACACAGATCCCTCCTGTGAGTCCGGTCTGGAGCATTTATAGAGGATTAAAGACAGAACCTTGTATTAGTCTGCTTTACTCAGTCCAACCTAAATCATCTTTTCCAAGACCAACCCCCTAACAACCACCTGCATGAACAAGCAGCTGGTGGAAGTAGAATCAGGATGAGGTCTAGTTCACTGGTAGTGGTTCTGGTGCTGAATGGTTTGAGTCATAAATTATACAAAACACAATGATTAAATGTTGAAATAAAGATTATTCTAACTAGGGCTGGATAATTAATTGCATTTGTAATAAGTTGGCAGTTTTAAAATTTCTAACTTGCAGAGGCATTCGGTTGTTAGCCACATTACCTTTAACATAATGAAGACACGGCTCTTCCCATACATGTGATTTAGAGGTAAACACTGAATCCCTGCAATAATGGACTCTGGACAAGACAGCACTCCAAGCTATGAAAGCAATAAAATTCTGGAGCTAAAGATAAAAAGCTTTATCTCTTATCTGATATTACTTTGACCTGTTATTATGAAGGTTTTAACAGAAATAAGACTGTTACTTGTAATCTAAATTCTTACATTTTATATTCCGCTTTATATTCTATATTTTAAGGTGCTGCTTGTTCAAAAAGAAATTGAAGATAAAAGCACAGCAACTAGAAAAGTGGGTGAAGGTTTGTTTGCTTCGCTGCAGGTTCAAGGTATGAGTTATTGGCCCTATTTGATCTCACTGGAATATATCAAGTTTGGCAGAGAATTTCTAGTATCAATTACTGTGTTTATTTTGTGCAATTTGTAAGCATACAATAAATCAGTTTTCATATTCCTAAGATTAACTAGCAGAAATGCAGTTTGACCATAATAAAACATGAAATGTATCACATCTGTTCTCCGCATTGGCTCCATGTTAACCAATTGCATAAATGCTGAGTCACTAGCAGCTAGTTGGTGCTTTAACTCAGTTATTATTAGTAAGTATGTGTTTACTTTTTATGCTATTTTTTATAAAATGCTCTGATTTGGATGGTAATTGACTGTAAGGACCTTCAGCTAAAGTCTATATTAAGTTTTATAACTGTGTGTCTTTGCATTGTGTTTTAGGAGCACACAGGCACATACAAACATTCATAAAGAAATAAGGAAGCCAACCTGATCCACTACACCTTGGCTTAAAACATGTCTATTAGTAGCTTATATTTGCTGTTTGTGCTTTTGCAAAGGGAAATTAAAAAAATTGCAATGTTGCATTTTTTACAACAAAAAACCTACAGCCCTAGATCAGAATAATGTAATACTTAGTCATATATATCAATGCTTCCCAGCATGACAGGAAAGGGAGTTCAAATGAAGCACAGTGGTGGCAGCATCATGCTGGGTCTGCTTTGCTGCTGCTGCTGTATACTCTAACTGTTTATTATGTAGATGGAGGACTCCCTCCAAATTGCTAGCTAAAATCTGGACCTAATGAAAATTCCTACCAGGGCAATGATCCAAAACATCTAAGATCCATTTCTGAAACAGCAAAAGTAGTAATAAAGACATTAACTTAATTAAGTGTAAATCTCATTGAGAATACCTTCTTTTTTTCAAGAGGAACCTGGAGAACAGAGCATCTCTATAGCTACGAATGGAAAGTTAGCGAATGCACAAAGATTTAAACTCAGCACCTGGTTAACAGCAGGAGGAACCTTGCAGAGAGCCAGAAGTCTCTCCAGCTGAAGGATGCTGAAGTTGGACACACCAATGCTCTTCACCTTTCCTGAGGCCTGCAGAGCCTCCAAACCCTGAAAACAAACAACATATGCAGTATATAAATCTCTTGTGTGGTTTTACAGAGTTGATGAATGTATACCTGTTGCAAAGTCCTCAGTTTAATTTGCGTTATAAAGGGAATTTTATTGACAGCATTAATGCAGGACAGCTACTTGATCTTACCCTCCACACGTCAACATAATCTATGTCCAACGTCAGAAGCTTTCCATCCTTCCTTGGAAAAAGCTCATCCCCCATCCTCTGTGAATTAATAATTTAACAATTTTAATTAGTTATTTGCATTGTGGCTGCAAGACATCCTTCCATCTGAGCTGTGAATTTAGTTTAGTTTTGTAGCTTTTATTTTACTATAACTACAAGAAAATAACTATTCTTTTTAGTATCATTATTATTACTTTTATTGCTGTTTTTAATCCTTAGCTAAACCTATTTCTGACCAGCTTCCCTATCCACAGAATGATGCTTTCACCAACATTATTTTGTCAAGGGGGATGTACAGGGTAATCAACAGTATTAGTTTCCCTCGACAAATAGGACCTTGTCTACCAAATATGTTTCTACAACCAAAATTCAGACATGATATCACACATAAAGCTGATCTACAAACTAGACGTGCAGCATTTCACGTTTTTGCCTCCATGAATATGCAGAACATGTGCTGATCATCAGAATGGGCAAAATAGTGGGAGGAAGATAAAAATTACGTTAGGACTTAATATGTAATTATCAAACCTGAGACAAATTACAGGTGCAGTTCTTGTATCTACATAACTTGAAGTAGGGAAGACATATCATCTATAAAGTAATGCTATTTTTAGGGAAAACTCTTTGACATGGCATCTGGATTGATCATTCCAGGATTTGCTAGTTAGTTGTATCTGCTGGACATATTCTGGTCTACTGTCTATTGACGTCAAATGTATTTTAAAGGTGGGGGCTGGCTCAGGGGGTGATACATTAACTTGAACTTGTCTTTTGAAATTTTTCAAAAAAGGAAATCCTCATTTATTGATCAAACTTCAGCACTGGTGAATGTCAAGGTTCTCAAATTCCAGGGTGGATTTCAAATGTGATTTAATCAGTGGTCAAATTCATAAAGCTGTGCTAATACAGCTGCGGTGCTGAAAACTCACGATCCCCAGCAGCTACTTTCACCTCTTTCTTGATCTGCATGAGGCATGGTGATCAGTAGTAAGGGAAAATAAAAGATGTGTTTTCTTAAACAGCTGAACTTTTTTTTTTTTAAGAACTTCTGCTGGCAAACCAACCATCTTTTTCCCTTTAATTGTGTTAGGTAAACACTTATATATCAATTAAATAAAAAGGTACAGAAATTCTCCATTAATTAAAGAGGTGATCTCATGCGCGTCTGGAGAGATGAACGTTACTTAGTGACATTATGAAACATCAACCTTGACTTGTTCTGACACTTGGAATGGTCCAGATCCCAAAAGCTACTCTGCTATGTTTGAGTCTCCAATCATCTTATAGATGATTGTCCTGATAAATTTTTTTATTTGAGGCCAAAAGAGAAGATTCTCTCTCCAGTCCTCCAGCATCATACCTGCCGTCTGTGCAGAATGCTGCTGCCTTTGGGTTGTGAAAAATAAATCCTGTCTGTTCTCCCAAATTCTTTATGATGACAGTTAAATTCCAATAGGGCAGTCCACATCACTTTTGAATTACCGGTAGATGTCAGATGGGCTCCCTGCCTGTCTATATCACCCACAATTTTCTTGGCAATGCTGATATTGTTTAGTGTGGTGGCCAAAGAGAAGTTGGAATTGGTTCCAGAGATGGTTTAATACCTAGATAAAGACCAAGATATGGCAACAGGCTGAAATTAAGCTCTAATGGTGAACATATCACTTAAGGGCTGGTTATACTCCTGCAGCAGTTTGTCGCAGTGAGCTTATCGCAGATATTTTTTATTTATGCCCATATTTGAAGCATGGTCTGTGCTATGTTATTCCACACCACAACGCAAGAGGGAAAAGCTGTGGGTCTAGATACACCGAGGTAGTGGGGGCAAGTTTGTGCGACCATGGAGGGAAATGAGGGCAAAAAAGAGCGGAGATCCAGGTGGAAAAAGGGTCCAAGCGTTCAGCCATACCTCGCTCTTCTAGCTGGTCCAACTTCACGAGATGTTTTTCCGCAATGGCAATCATACAAACAAAACAAGCCAGTAAGGTACCAAACAGGAAATAGAGATAGTGTAAAGCGCATGTAGATTTGACCAATCAGAGGCCTCCTGTCTGCGGCACTGTCTTCGGACACCTACAATTTTGGAAAGGATGCAGTAGAGTGTCTGCGGAAGGGACAGGGGCACATTTACGTTCACTGCGACACACTTGAAGATAACCTGGTTTCTGAGTATAAATCAGCCTTTAGTGTTCAGATGATAATTATTTCCATGCATCTCTTTGAAAAAATAATGGGCTTGTATATTTTGTCGGAGTGCTGCTGAGAAACAGAAAAAGGAACCTGGAACATCAAAAATGTAACCACAGCTGTTTAGCACAGGTCATCCAAATCAAGTACACCTTGGCCTCTTACTGCATCTGGTTCGAACCTTTAAGCCGATGGGAAAGTGTATGAGGTAGAGATCCAGGTAGTCCAGCTGCAGATCCTGTAGGGACTTATTGAGGCAGACAGGGATGTCCTCTGGGGCAAAGTAGGTACACCACAGCTAAAAAGAAAAGAAAAAATGAAGACAAACTGACGTTCAAAGTAAACAAAAGTTTCCAGAGGATTTCAGCTGCTGTCTCACCTTACTAACGATGAACATGTCCTCCCGGCGAATGATGCCCTGCTGCATCTTGGACTTCAGAGCTTTGCCGATCTCCACCTCGTTATCGTAGCTGAATGCGGTGTCAATGTGGCGGTATCCGGCTGCGATGGCGGTCTCCACAGCGCCCTGGGTGGATGGCTCCTTAGAGGACTGACACAAGGAAAGGGTTCAGTCAGACCAGTCAGAGCTGGTGAGATAGCTTTGAGATCTGGCCCTGTAACCTGGCTTCATAACAGGGACATATAATGGGTATTCAACATGAGCCTCATTTTCTCGAACAGCGTTGATCATGCAAAGAGAGGCATTGGAAATATTGGCATTGACCAGATAAAAAAACAGCATATTCAACCTTCACAGACCCTAGAAGACTCTGCCTTTCACCAGATCAACACTTCTCTTCTCTTTCACATTTTGGTGATAAAAGCTGGTTATCTAAATACAGAAGCTGGTTTACAGATCAAGTGACCTCTAACCTTTCCTCTGAAATACCTTGAAAACTTCTTTCTGATTTTTCCAAAGCAAATCCTTCACAATGGCTTCTGCAAGATTTCAAGATTTATTGATGACTCATGCTGCCGCAGCTGCTTCGGGTCCAGTTTGCATGAAATAGTTGCATAATCTGGCTCCTTTACATCCTAAACATGCTGAAGCAAAGCAGGAAGCTGAAGAACTAGTTTTGCCAGGATATCATGCAGTAAAAGCAACACCAAGGCATGTAATGGAAGATAGAGACTGTACCTCAATAAGGCTTGTTCAAACATTAGTTTGCATATTTGAACTGCTTTTTGTTGTTGAAGTAAATCTTCCACCCTGTTTTCATAATAAAAATGATCTTTCTGTTGGAGATATTGAACTACAGAAATGTGCTCTAGCCTTCCATGGCTTTAAATAAGCTTTTTAGAGATGCAACAACCAGCCGTGCAGTGGTTCTGATAGTCGGGGCAAGACTGGAAAGGTTGAGGGGTCAGAGAGTCTAAGCCTAGCCTAACCTAAGTTCCTTAATGCAGAAGTTTCTCTGTAAATGGGTTTCTAACTCAGACTGGACCAATAAAAAGAACAGAGATCATTCTGACTCAGCAGGATTTGGCTCGTTTCTTATTTAGAGTTGGTGTTTTTTTTTTTTACTTCCTATCTTGAAAGGAAGGAGTAAAGCTCCGACTGTGAAACCCAACAGCACTAAATGTCTACCAGCTATGGCAGCATCATCTGCCACTGGTGTTGTTGTTGTGATAACAAATAACATCTACTTTGAATGTCCTCAACGAACCAACAAATAGACATAATTTAGATCCATAACAATATTGATTCAAAACTAAATTGGACATGTCCAAACTAAAATGGATAAAGCGGGCCATGATGAGTACCCCGTGTGTTTATATTCTGTTTTTAATGTTTTAAACTTTGGTAAAAAGATTATATTTAGGCTTTTTTTATTAATATAAACAATTAGTTACAGATCATCTTCTGTTCTCAGCATCAATAAATGTAATAGAATCTCAGATTAAATGCATTTAAGTGCATTTGTGTTTTAATTATTTCCTTTTGTCTCTTGTAAAGTGGACTTAATCTAAAACCCAAATTTGCATGAAGGTTTAGAATAAATCTGTCGAGGCAACTCACAGCAATTCATGCTGCTTAGAAACAATAAAGGTTTAGATGTTTAGATTTCAAATTAGCAGACCAATCTTCCTCCAACCGACCAATCACAGTTTCTGGTAACAGTTTTTAAACTTCAGGAAGCATATCAGTGTAGTTAATAACCCTCAATGTTCAAAGCAAAGCTAACCTTTCTACTCTGAGCTGCAGATATTTGAGTGTGTACCTTCCATGTTCCCAGACCCAGCAGCGGCATACGCCTGCCGTCATTCAGCTGAACATGTCTGACCACCTGTGTGTCCTCCATGGAGAGCTTTCAGTTCCAGCAGCACGAAAACTGTCACTGCAGTTGCTTTCCTCTTCCTCTTTTTTGTCTTCCTTTTTGCTGAATCAACCTGCTTCCTTTTCTTGGCTGATTTGACTTTGTTTCTCTTCCCCTGTGACTCAGTTTTTGCCCATTCACTCTTTTATTTCCTCCTTATCTAGTGGAAAGTTAATTATTGGGCAACGTTCAAAGTACTGCACCACCAACAAGTTCTTATAAGTAAAACTACGTGGGTACTGGCAGGTTTCAAAGGTCAATTTTCTCATATTTTACGCAGTGCACAGACACACATACACACACACACACGCAGTCTTTGTTTGCATGACTTTCAAGGACACTTCATTGACATACATTTAAATCATATGGCCTAACCAAGACCCTTACCCTAACCCAAACTATTACCAACATATACCTAACCTTAACCCCAACCCAAAGAAGAACACTTTACCATTTGGGTACCTATTGAATGTCCCCATTTGGACCACTTTGGACATTTAGGTCCCTACAACAGGGGATATTTGACAAACACTGCCCCCAGTTGTAGCTCAAACAAACACACACACACACACAAAAAGGCAAGTTTGTATTTCTCCCCATATTAGAACTTTTTATCCGCTGCTATTTTTACCTGTACATATCAATAAGGAGCGATGGGTCCTCATAAGATATTTTATTTCTAAAAAATGGGCCTCATACTGTAACAAATGCCAGAGCACACACACACGCACAGCATGCTGTAATGTCTTCGGATGACCAGAAGACTGAGATAAAGCCTCGATGGTCAGTGCAGCTCTGGATTTTATTTATTAAATCCAAGGAATTAATCTTTTTCTAAAAAAAAAAATATTCACTGATATAAAAAGCTGGTCTGAACTAAACCTAATCAGAATTGTATTAAAGCTACAGTGTGTAACTTTTAGCGACATCTAGCGGTCACACTGCAGACTGCAGCAACATGAACATCTCCCCCCCACCGCTTCTCCCCCCCAACAGTACGGCGAGCGTTACGGGACAAAATGTCTTCCACGACGTCCCATCACCTACCTTCTCAAGTGATGAGGTTTG
>NW_015150710.1:962702-965879 GCF_000732505.1 Cyprinodon variegatus
AATATTTCCTGTATTTTACTGGGACTGCTTGTGCATTTATGCTTCTGGTTACTTAAAATAAAAGTTCCTCCTGCAAGGATTTTTTTTCCCGTTGCACTGGTGTGCATTTGTGTTGAACAATATTTACTTTAATTCAATTAAAACGACCCAAGGGCCAAAATATCTTCTAAAGTCACCCAATTGGAAACTAGATTTTTCCTATGTCACGATTTGACTTTGATGGTGTGCATGTGTCATTTTTGTGTTTTTTTTCCCCTTTTTTGTTGATTTTTATAGAAGACCAAGAGAGTCACTGAAAAACAAAAACAAACATTTAACATTTTAATTATGCAATAAGAAATCCATTTGAAATCCAATTGGTCTTCTTGGTCATTTATGTAAACTAAGTGTTGCAGTCTAACCAATGAGGGAGCTGGTTACATATGAGGAGCAACTGTGATTGGTTTAACTGGTTTTCAGTGTGCTCTATGGATAAAAAGGTAAAGTAAAAAGAACATGCAAATGGAAAAGGATTTTTAGATGCAAGGTGAAAAAGGAAATGGAATAAGGAATTAACTTTTTAAATGTGTGTTTTGGTATTTATAATCAGATATATGATTTGTGGTTTTTAAATCTTTAATCAGAAACAGGTTTTTAAAATACATTTATTAAATGCAATTTACAATTCCTCTTTAATAATTATATTTAAAATGACCAATTAAAAAACACCTACCAAAATGGACTCAATATTCTCACAGCAACAAAGCAACATTATTTTGCAGCCAAATGATTAGGTGAGATTAGTGCAAGCTTGATGGATTGATCAGTGTGCTGTAGCAGTGATGCAGTCACTGGACTGTCATGGTGAAGAGAGAGCTGAGTCAGGGGGCAAATTTCTTGATTTAGCGATCGATCTAAGTTCTCTTCCTCACCTATGGTCATAAGATCTGGATAATGGCAGAAAAAAAAAAGCTCGGGAATACAAGTGGCTAAAATGAGATATCAATTCAGAGGGTGGCTGGCCGCAACCTTGGAGATCGGGTGTGGAGGTCAGTTACCCGTGAGGAGCTCGGAGTAGAGTCGTTGCTCCTCGACGTCGAAAGGAGCCAGTTGAGTTGACTCGGGCATCTGTTCCAGATGCCTCCTTGTCGCCTCCTTCGAGAGGTGTTCCAGGCCTGTCCTATTGAGAGGAAGCCTCTGGGAAGGCCCAGGACACGCTGGAGACACTATGTCCCTTAGCTGGAGTGGTGCCACCTCAGGGTCACCCCGGAGCAGCTGGAGGAGGTGTGTGTGGATCGGGAAGTCTGGGCATTTGTTGACCCAAGATAAAGTGGAAGAAAATGGATGGATGGATGGATGGATGGATGGATGGATGGATGGATGGATGGATGGATGGATGGATGGATGGATGGATGGATGGATGGATGGATGGATGGATGGATGGATGGATGGATGGATGGATGGATGGCGTTCATCTGCTCCAGTTGAGAAAGCCAATGACATTAACAAGCTAGTGGAAATCAATACAGCAAAGTAGAAACACCATTTCCCAAGTATTGGGCATTGTTATCTTGTAAAAGGTCCCCATCCCTAACCAAAACTAGATGATCAGCAGGACTTACAAGGAAATCAGTTAAACATCAAAAAGCCAGAGTTTTATTTTATCCGAATGTAATTTTTATTGCATGTGATCCCGGCAGTTTGACAGTAGTGATTCACAAGTGACAATTGTGAGGGTGTTCCAGGATGTCCCTTACCTTTCGACCACTGACTGCTTGAAAAAGAAGGTAAGTCAAAATTTGCTTGTATAGCACATTAAAGCGGCAAGGCGATTCAAAGTGCTTTGTATCATAAAAGCATCAATACAAATATGCTGTAAAACCACTTCAATCTTTATAAAACATCCACCAAATGCACAAAAAATAATCAAAACATCAGAATCGTCACACAAAATCATAAAAATCTTCAGCCAGATGCACATGATGATAGTGAGAGGGTCAATGTGTGATGAGATATTATGATTAGAGCAGCTTTTCACCTGGATTTGTTTGCAGAGTACTAATCAAGTGCAGCTCTAAATAAGTCTTGATTTCACGGAATTTATTGTTTCAGCTGTTTTGCAGTTTTCTTGGACTTTGTTTCAGATTAAATGTGCATGAAAACTGAAAGCTGCTTCTCCATGTTTGGTTCTGGGGAAACAAAGTAGACTGGAACCACAAGATCTAATGGATGATATTGATGAAAATTATTTATAGTGTATTTTATATACAGATATCAAATTGCCACAAACAAAAGTTAAAGTAAAAAATATCAAACATAAAAGCTGAAAAGCTGGCCCCGTCAGGTCATCAATGCTGAGAATAGTCTGTATTACATTGACATCAATATCTGCTGGATTTACCTCCACCACTTCCTCATAATAACAACTTAACACAAAAAATGCAAGCTAATAGGACCATAAAGAATTAATATTAAATAATTGCTTGCAGGAACATTAAGGTAGAAAAAGAAAGGTCTTAGCACAAATTAGAGACGCCGTGTTGTTTGTCCTTAAGTGGCTTTTAAAAGTTTTGTTTTTCTAGAAATAGCATAAATCTATGATACACAATTTAAGTTTAGTTATTCTGTTTTTCATGTTGTTTTAATAGCATAAGGAATAGATTTCCACTGCATTAGCTTTGCATTAGACTTCGCAGAGACCTTTTTCCCCATGTATAGGTAGGAAAAAACATCTAGAATAATATAATATTCTACTTTGATTTCTGGCAGTCAACATTTTCCTTACATACTATCCTCTATTATTATACCAATCCCTCATTCGTGGCCATGGTGACAGCAGAAAATGTTTTGTGTTATCACCTGTCTTTTAAACGTGCCAAAAATAGATGCAAAAGCTGCCCCTGCAATCAGTTATAACTTCTATTCATTGTTTTATGGATTGTAAATATCGACATTTGCATATCGTTCTCCAGTTATTTTGTTCAGTTTAATCAAAATATGATTAAAATTTTCATTAAGGCAGGTGAAAACTGTTTGCTTTTGCTTCTCCACTCATTTTGGACACACAATACAAATTGCACCTAATTGAAAAATCAGCTTTGCACATGCTAACATGTTTGTATGTTGTTATAACCAGAGATGGGAAGTAACAAAGTACAAATACTTCATTACTGTACTCAAGTAGATTTTTCTGATATT
>NW_015150710.1:966207-981298 GCF_000732505.1 Cyprinodon variegatus
CATAGTAGTATGGACGACGAGATGATTGAAAATGAACACAACGGAGATCTAGTCCTATTGGCAGACATCCATTTAAAATGTAGGCAACAGCATGAAAAAAGTGGTTTCTACTTTTACTTTTATACTTAAATTTACGTACATTTACAAGCCTGTACTTTGTTATTTTACTTGAGTAAAGAAGTTTAATCAGTACTTCCACTTTTACCAGAGTATTTTTTAACACAAGTATCTTACTCAAGTACGGAAAGTGAGTACTTTTGCCATCTCTGGTTATAACACATGCAAACCTTCTAATTTTAGGCCCAAAGTCTCCATACAAAGGAGGGATTGAGCGAACCTCAGGTTATATCGTGAACCATTTGGAAACTCAGAGGGGAAGACAAGAACTTTTTACATCAGATTTGAACATTTGTCACTGTTTTCTAGTGATATGGCACCTCAGAACACTTTTTACATTCACACATTAATATGTAAAGCCTTTCTGTAAAAAGGACTTCATCATGATATTAAAATGAGCTAAAGTAACTCTCCAGACATGCATGGTTTTAAACCTGAAGCAGCTGGGATGAAAGGAGTTATTTTCATACTGATACACTAAACAATATTCTTTAAAGTAATGATCTATTTCTGCTCATTGTCAGGAATATGTATTGTTATTCTCAAAATGGGAATGGTAATATTTTTTTAAGAACAAAGTATTTACCTTTGGTTTTCTATTGCTCACATTTATGATTCCACTATGTATGTATAAATAATAGTCAAAGGGAGTAAGGACAGGCTGGAAGAGGGAATAATGGCAGTATGTAGAAGTCTGCTTTTTTTGGGAAGATAAATAAAAGCAGAAGGTCTGACTACTCTATGAACTTAGTCCAACAGAAAGACAGCCTGGGCAACGAAACTGTCTCTGTGTTGGTTAGATTTTTTCCATTAGCGCTCTGTAGCGCAGCCTTATAAGTAAGAGTCTGAACAGTCTAGATGCTCTTTTTCTGGTCTTAGACCATAACGGGTCCTAGTTGGCAGGACGTTCCGCTCTGATGACTCTCTTTGCAGGCCTGTTTCTTAGTTGCTTCACAGCATTTGATGCAGGGCCAACAGGTTCTGCAACAGCTTTGTCCCCCCACTGCCATCAGACTGTTAAACTGTTTAACTCTAATCTGGACTCTGCCTATCACCTGCAACATTATTTTGCACCACCAACGTGGCTGAACACTTTATTGTCCTTTTAAATAGAACACAACTCAATGTTCTACTGCATCTTGCACCATATTTATTTCGCACTGCACTGAACCTTTCCATATTAATGGCCTTTTCCATTATTCTTTAAACTGGATTTCTTTTCTCCTATACCATTTACACGATGATCACTGCTGCACTTTATAATGATAATGTTAATTTCACTGGTGTAAGCTGTAAGCAACATAATTTTGTTTTGTATACACTTGGTGTATACAAAATTACAATAAAGTTTGTCTAAGTCTAATAGAACCATCACATTAATTTTATGTAAAGATTTAATGTGAGATTAATCCAGTTTCATCCCTGCTGGATTTTAGATCAGACATTTTGTTATGCTTTTACCGCAGGGATCAGCGTTCCAGGCATAACTTCGTTTCTTCAGCAGAGTTCTTGAATGGGGAATGAAAATGATGACTCTAGCTTCCAGAGAAGCTAGAGGTGATAATGCTGCTTTAAATAAGTACAAATCAGTCAGCTCAGAGTTTTATTGGTGAAATATAAACAGCAGCATTAAATTTGTGTTTATGATACAAACAACATAGTTATACTGGTAAACAATGAACATAGGATGGGTATTTAGAAAGGTTCTGATAAACAACAGGAGCAGAACTGAAGCCTAGATTAATATTTCACATTAGGACTCTTACACAAAGTATATAAATATACAAAAATAGTAGAGGGTAAAATATGCTTCTGGTATGAAATATAAATATCAGGTCACAATGTCACTGAACATCCCACCATCAGTTTGGACATGTCCAATCTAAACATGGTGAGAACAATGTCCACAACAGTGAGGATAGAGTCCCACCAGTTCAGCTCAGCTGGATCACTGGTCCAGGTCATTACCATCACAGCTGGGGGGTCTGTAATAATGCTGGCAGAACTCTCTGATCCGGGCGCAGGCCTCCAACATAAGCTCCTCCGGCACCGTCACCACGATCCGGAAGAAGTTGGGATACTCAAACGCCTGTTGGTCAACGTGAATAAATTCTGTTAATTGTCTTATTGGTAGTTATTTTTAGTCATTTTTCTGCACCGTCCCTTACCGAGGCGGGAAGACAAAACACGGACTGCTCCGTCACCAGACGCTCAGTAAAGTCCACATCATTTTTAAAGTCTGGATAGTGGTCCATCTCAATGCCAACCTGGAATAAAGGCACCCCTTCTCTGTTAATAAAGTTTAACATCTAACTATATTCTACCTAATCTGAACCGATTCTATTCTGTCGGGAATATCTATACTTTACTCCATTACTTATTTTTCTTCCTACCTCTGACTTCTATTCATTACATTTTTACAGAAGTATCTGTACTTTCTATTCCTTACATTTTTAAAACAAACGTTACTCTTTACTCTTGGCTTCGGTTTAATGTTTATAAATATTTATTTCACATCATGTGCGCCATCCAATGCAGATCATTGGCGCCATCCACATCTAGTGAAAACTAGTGTAATTGGATGAGTCATCTAACGCAAACACTCATTGGTTAGCTAAAGGAAATCATCAGAAGCAAGCAGGTGTTCTTCAAACTGTAAACGTGAATTGTCTATGCTATGCTACAATGTTGGATTCAGAAAAAGATGTTGAAATGTCTGAAAGCTCGGACACAGGGGAGAGCGTATCGGGAGATGGAGACCAACAAGACCACCCTCATCCTATCTCTCCATCTATCTATCTCAAAGAATTTTTCAAAATAGTCAAAAAATTTAGCTTTCAATTCATACAGTGGCCTCTGGCAGTTTTTTTTTAAAGGTTACTTTATACTTTTATACTTTAAGTAGTTTTTGGAGCACATACTTTTTCACTTTTACTTTAGTAAAGAGGTCAAGTTGATACTTCAACTTTTACCAGAGTGTTTTTAAACTGCAGTATCTATACTTCTACTTGAGTAACAAATGTGTGTATTTTTGACAACACTGACCGCAACAGAACAAGATTTTACTTCAACGTCAACTATTTTCAGGGTTTTCAGAATTTATTAGGGTATTAATAAATGAACTCCTGATTCAGTCTGTTTTGATACCAACCATGAGGTACATGGCTCCTGAGGGCATGACGGGGTTCAGACCCGGAACGCTGCACAGCTCCTTGAAACAAATCTCTGAGTTCGACTGAAAGAACAAAGAGCAGAACCAGAATCAGTCAAACTAGCAACAATTTGGAACATAAATGTTAAATTTCCTTAAAGAACATGCAATGGGGTCAAAAAGAGAAGACAACATAATGAGCATAATTGATTTCTGATCAAAAGCAATGAAGAGCTGTACTCCTGAACCAAGCATTGCCTGCAGAAACATTCAGAGGACCGTGGCTTCATTTTTGACAGAGTTGGGTCAGACGCGAATGAGGCGCTCTGATGATGAACTATGTTTATTTGTAGTTTAATGTGTGTTTATCAATATAACATTCCAGAGAGGCAAGTTTCTCTAATCCTGTTCAGTTTGGTGGAGGGGATGTGATGTTGTGGGCCTGTTTCTGTTCTGACAACTTTGTTGGCATCACAAAATCCCCACAACAGCAGGACATCTGGAAACCTGTCTGAAGGGGTCCTCTCTAAGTCCCTCATCAGGAGGAAGATCCACATCTGGCCACAGACACAGATTTGACCTAAATCCTGTAGACACCCAGTGGACTGAGCTGCAGAGGAGGAGCCACTGTTCACACTGTGGACTGATGTCACTGGGAACACCTTTCCTTACCTTCAGGAAGCTGATGGTGTCGCTGTAAAAGCTCTGAGGTGTATTATTCAGGATGCTCTCCAGCGCCCCCTGGACGATGGTGCAGGCTCCAAGAATTCGTTGAGTCAGTTTGACGAGACCTTGCCTGATCTGAGGTAGCAGCACAACAGGACAGGATCAGACACTCTCTTCATCAATAATCTATTTTTAATTTCAGTAGTAATCAATCATCTCTATAAATATTAAATAGATAACTAATTAGGTCTGAAAATAAATAAAGAAATCTAAAATAGATCTAATCGAATAGATCTAAAAAAAGCTGCTCTGGCTGCAGGGTTCTGCGAGTCTAGATCCAAACTGTTCATTAGTTAATCCATCGACAGACGGATAGTACTTTAATTAACCTTCAAGCCAAACTAAATGAGCTACATATAAACAGATACCAGAGAATTTAATCGGATAAACTCGTTCTGTCTTTGTATAAATTAAAAGATTCTGCACCTCAGATCCAAAGATGTTATTCCTGTCATGGATAAGGATCCATCCCAACCTCCATCCAGGCACCAGCCAGCGCTTTGCCAGGCCTCCACAGGACAGAATGGGAACGTTGCTGCTGAGAGACGCCAGAGAGGAAGAGTTGCATCCTGGGAAAACCTGAAATTAAGAGACGAAAAGAGAATAAAATGAAGAGAAGGCATAAAATGTGAGCTCTGCTACAAAGGATCACCTACATCAGGATCTACAACCCAGGTGGCGGTCAGGTTTTATTTAGAGGGATCAGAGTAGAGGGGCTGAATAGAACCCTCCACAGTGCTCCAGTTAGTCTGGGTCTGTCACCTAAACCTCTGTGAGATCAGAAGTCAGAGCCTGAGACATGCTAGGGTTAAAGGCTGCATTCAATTACTAAAAACTGTGTGAGAGAAGCTTCCAGAACTTTTAGAACCCACAAACCAATCATGTGGTTTGTGTGGCTCCGAGACTGGGTTCTTATTCTGATGATGAGGGGAAAGTAAGGAACAGTGAGCGTGAGAAGGTCCACTTATCACATCAAGCTTCACCTCCAAACAACAAGCTGTTTCTCATTAAAGCCCTGCGCCGCACTCAGAGTGATGCAAGGCGAGATGCCGCCCCGCGCCTCATTGGCCAGAATCGGGCCAATGATGTAACGGCAAATCTAAAACCCGTTTACATCCTTCTGAAAAGAAGCTATGAAACAGAGACTCTCTGGACAGCTGGATGCAGATGTTGACATCTGTGAGACATCTGAGGCACCACAGAGGGCAGTTAAGTCCAGACTCCACAACCCTCCTCACAGTCTGGGGGCCCTTACCCCGCACACGCCCCCTTCCCCCCCCAATATACGCTGCCCCCCCAAAAAAACCAAAGTCAAACAGATGCAGCTGAAAACTGCAAAGTCATCCTGGTCTGAAAAAAAAAAACAACAAACTGCTGGAAGATTCTAGAAACACGGATCGTCTTAGAGACTGGCGGAATTGTTGTTGTTCTTCTTCTTCTTCACAGAACCACCCCTGATGGGTCAGTCTGCAAAGCATAAAGGAACATGAACCAATTCAAAAGCTTTTTTTCTTCTGGTCTTCAGGGCCAGAGGATTCATAAACCCAAATTAGGTCAATCCTACAGTGAGCATCAGCAGGTGGGCCTGAAGCACAGCTCAGAACCAGCAGACTAAGACCAAAACAACAGACATTGACCCCGAGACAGAATGACAAGGATGAGACAGTACTACCAGATTTAGACAGCATCATCACACTGAGACAGAACCAGAACCCTCCTTACACCTTTGTAATCTGTTCAGAACCTCTATGTTTCATTATAGCATGGATGGGTTCTGGATTTTGGCTGCAGTTCAGAGCCAGGTCTTTCCCCATGAGGTTGACCCCTACATGTATAGGATCATCCTTAAAGTTTAGGAAATTGTTTCTGCCTCAAAGAATTAATGGTTCCAACATCAAGGATATCACACCAAAACATTTTTTCTGAAAAATTCAGCTAAAAGCACCAAAAGCTCCAAGAACCGTTGAACAGAACCGTTTTTAAAGGATAGCACATTCACTGATTTTACCAGAAGCTTTGCAGGATTTTTAACGTCATTCAGAACTTTTTGTTGCATCGATCAGTGGAAAACTACAGACCAACACATGCTGATTTCCACATCCTTATCTTCTGATTGTAATGACCCCAGATCATCCGACCCTCATAATGTCAGCGTCTGTCTCCACATGTTTGAACAACCTTCAGCTATTACATAATGAGAGAGGGTGACATTTATTCCAAAAATCAGACCATTTTCACAAGAACTTCATCTGCTACAGAAAGTTAGATGAAAGGATGACATGTTCTGAATCTGCTGGCCCAGGCCTCTGATCCCCATTTCCATGTTATGGACTCACAATCCAGAAAAAAGGACTAAATCCAGAACTGCTACCAGTATGCACAGCTTGAAAACAGAAGGCAATTATGAGACACACTCACCATGTCGCTGTAGATCTCATCAGCCAGGATGGGGACACACAGTTTGGAAGCCACTAGAAAACAGGATAAATCAAAGGGGTTTTGAGATGCAATGCAAGCTATTCTACCAGATCAAAGTAGCTGAGAAGCACAGCTAACCTTTGAGGATCTTCTGCAGATGATCCTTGCTGAACACAGACCCACAGGGGTTGGATGGGTTGGTAACGATCAGACAGGAAGTCCTCTCATCTATTAGGCTCTCCATGTGTTGCAGGTCGATCTCCCACGACTTCTCTGGCTGAAAGACCAAAACGTTTCCCTGGATTAGGCCTCAGAGATAAAATACCTCCACCTGATAGTTGGTTGAGAGACACCGGGTCTATCTACAGCTTCGGTTCTGAAGATGTTCAGCACACCTGATGATCAAATAACCTGCTCAGACAAAACAAGTCAGTCTGCTGGATCTATTCTGCATTAGAGAATAAGAAAACAACAGAAACATTCTTCCAGTAAAACTTGCAAAGCTTCTAGGATCAGGAGAAGTTGGCCCTAATATTTCATTTACTATTATTGTTTGAATTAAAACCTGTGTGACTGAGATATATTGGACCCTGTCTCAAATCTTTGGACCTTCAGCGTTGTTAATAATCTGAGAAGCTCTTTGAAAATCATAAAGCTTTAAAGAAATTTATAAATCTTCCCTTTAATGTACTTTCCAAATGATCCTGGAGGGAAGTACCTTCTCCCGCAGCATCTGACAGCTCTAGCTCTAGAAACCTGGCTAACGCATCAACCCAAACACAACTTGCTTATCTTTAAGAACGCCAACAACAGGGGCTAAAAGCAGCCTTAACTGGACTGAAAATAAAGTTTCTGACTCAGATATAAAGACTTCTTCTTACCAACAAGTTATAGAGTTTGACCTCAATGCCCATTGAGACAGCCAGAGTTTTATACAAGGAGAAGCCTGGACGAGGGACCAGGATGTTGTCCCCTGGGTTGCAGAGGACGTTGATGGCCAGCTCAATGGCCTGACTGCAGCCGCTGGTCAAAACCACATCCTGGAAGGACAACACTTTATTCTTAAGAGCATCTAACCTGGAGAATATGAAGCGTTTATGGATAAAACCAATTAAAATCAGAAGTAAAAGAGAAAGCACCTCTGCCTCTAGTGGAGCCTCAGGGCAGCTGTAAAAGTTGGCCACTGCCTGTCGACTCTTTAAGTAACCTGCAGACAAATGAAAGGCGGAAGGGAGAAACCCATCAATGCATCTCCAGCAAAAACTCATCTACCTGCATATCTGATACTATGAGGTAAGAGCTGGTAAAGATTCTCAGTCATCCAGGTCATAGTCATTCCAAAAAAGTAAAAAAAAAACAAAAACAATCTAATGAACTTTATTTCCAAGTTTGAAGATGTTCTGCTTCCTGGATGGGAAGCGAAACGTCTACAAACTTGGAAAGGTAGAACGAAAGACCTTCTCCCATATTCTGTCTGAGGTGGATCTGCTCCACTATTCAGTGACTCACCCACAGACGGGGCATAGCCATTATATTTATGGGAGTCGATGGCGTCTTTCATGGCTTGAAGGACAGTAGCGTCTGTTGGCAGGTTTCCAAACACGGTGGGATCTCCTGCAGAAACAGGTTTAATACAAAAACATTACTTCAAATCAGAGGAAAGCAGCCTTAGGTTATTTACACTCAACATTTAAAGGTGTCAGATGTTTTCATTTTATGGAAATCCATTGAGGACCTAGTGTTAAAAACAAGACCAGTTATACCTATAAAGTAAGATTGTCCATAGTTCATAGTTATAATTGTTTAAAAGTTTTCAAAGCAACCTATCACAGTGTTTTTAAAAGTATGTTTTAAGAATTAAACAACATCCCAGCCCACCTATAGAAAGCGAGATCATTGGCTTCTCTGGGTTTGGGACGAGCTTCATCCCATCCACGATGGCTCTGATGGGGTTCAGCGTGTTCTTTGACATCTCTGAAGGCTTCACCTCCCATCTCTGCCTGCGGCTCTTGGTTTTGGTCGTGCACAGGCTGCCGTTCACACTCATGTAATGGATGTCATTGCCGGGAAGTCCCTTCGCATTCAGGGTTCTGGTCCGGCTGTGGACTCCGTTGCTTTTCATCTGAACCAGGTAAGCCTTGTTGTCCATTCTGGAAGTCATGAAGCATCAACAGTGAGTCTGAGGAAGCCCCTCACCACCGTAACCAGTAAACAGGTTCTCTGCTTCCATGGAGGTAATTAAATCACTCAAAACTTTGTTTTGATCTTAGCTTCAAAAATCTGACATTTATTTTAATATTCTCTTTTTTTAAATGTCCAGTTTAATATTTATGAGGATTATCAGTATAAAATTATATCCATTTATTTGCTGAAATTTGTAACAAAAAGATATACAAGAAAAATTAGATTTATATTACTAACAGAGTGATGGCAGGTGGAAGAAACACAAACTTAATTTAAAACAATAGTTTTTTAATCCAAAACAATACATTTATTTATCATAAAATCAAGTCTCAGAGAAAATGATCACAAATCCCCTTTTATCTATTATTAAAGTCTGTTTTAGATAATTTTTACAGCTTTATTCTGTAGCGTAAACCACTTTATCCATGTTTTTTGTTCCAAAGTATTAGTCAAGCTTTAGGAGAGTCACATTCCTGTAATTTTGTTTTATTAACAATTATGTTTTAAGGACATTTCAGTTTTTACATCTTTCAGACGGATTCTGTCTGTCTTGAGAAATATCTACCACCTTAGTTGTTTCATAATGTCTAATTTTGCTCTTTTTTTTCAAATAATAGGATCTTTTATATTTTGCAATTTAATTTTAATCCATTGATGTTTGGTTATTTTGATCGTTGTAATTCTTATTGATAGGCTGTTCTTAATATTACTAATAATATGTTGTATCATCAGCAAATTGTTCCAATTATAATTTCTATAAAATGTTAAAAGTTTAGGACCTTCAACGCAAGCAGTGAGTGTATATAATTGTTTAATGTACCTCTTACCATCAGTTAATATTTCTATAATTTTCACTGGCAGTCAGGCTAAAGACTTTAGATTTATATGATATTATCAAACCTTTGTATATTTTTTCTGTTTTTGGAAAAATGTTGAATAAAACTCCGTAAAAACTGAAAAAAAGGAATAAAATAAATATAAAAAATAACATAAATTGAACACCATCAGGTAATTCCTTCCAAACAGTTTTGTAGTATATATAGTATATATATAGTATATAGTATATATATTGTAGTATAATATAAACATACAGAAAAAAGAAAGATTTTACCTCATAAAATATTCAGCTCTCCAAAATTGTAGTGCAGGTTATTATCAGTGTTGAACAGAAAGACACAGAAGCTGCTGCAGTTGCATTTATAGAGAAATTAAATAGGAAAATCCCCAAAACTGGGTGTTGAGCCCTGCCTAGGTTCCTATTGGTGGAGGTTGGGGGTTGTGCTATGTACACCCCTCTTACATCACTAACCAGAACCATACCATCTTAAACGCACAAATGACCGCAGCAATGGGAGGTAGAGAGTGGAGGGTCAGATGGGTCCATGTAAACCAAAAAGGGTTATGAACGTCACAACAGTGTGTGAGATGCAAATACACAGAGTGACGTCTGTCCCCCAGAGATGAGAGCAACATGCTTCAAACGCAACAACAATGAGTTCAAATGATCATTAGTCATTAAATCTGCTCCAGAGCTACAGAGACATCCACCTAAACCTGCACAACAAGGAGAGCCTCGAACAAAGAGACAGCCGAGATGGTCAGGGAGCTCTGGGGGAGCTGCATGCATCCACACCTCAGGTGGTCCATGGTCCATAAAACAGCAGAAAGAAAGCTGTATTTAAAAGAAGGCAATAATCTGTCCTGTTTGCTACAGGTGATGCAGGTGATGTGGAAGGAGATGGTCTGCTTTTAATTTTAGGCTGATAGCATGGTGGTAGCAGCACTGTGTAGTTGGAAGGATGGATGAAGCCAAGTTCAGGACCAAATGAAAAAAAATAAAAAACTATAAGAAGCTACAGAAGAACTGAAACCAGGTTGGAGGTCTGTGAACATCCACAACAGATCAAACGGATGGTTTAGATCAGAGCAGATTCACGTTAGAATGATCTAGGCAAAGCCTAGATCATTCTAGTCTTACAATGGGTGGTTAAATTGCAGTAAATTCACATGACCCCCTAAAAACACATGTAATAATTTCTCTCTCTATTTATATTTACATATAGAGTGAAGACATTAGATTTTAAATAAATGTTTTTTTAAATGGCCTTCAATTAATCACTTCAAATCTAATTTTATCCATTTAATATTGCATTGTATAATTAATTTAATGGCATATTTCACATTTAAAGCATATATTGGATGTATATCTACTTATTTTATAGTTCATTTAATTTTGTCATTTATTTTATTTATTGGTCCATCATGTACCTCACAATGACTGTGATGCGACACCCTCTTTGGTAGCTCCTGGCCAAGAGCTTTTTTTCTAAAAAGGGAATCTTCTCCCTGCTGGATTTAGATTAGATTAGATTAGATTGAACTTTATTGTCATTACACAGGTACAGGTACAAGGCAACGAAATGCAGTTTAGGTCTAACCAAGAAGTGCAATAGCAGCAATTGCAGGATAAATAATGGTTCCATAAATACCGGACATGGGTTTCTACTGAATGAGTATAGAGATGAATACCATTATAAGTAATGAATATAATATATAGATCACTAGTGTTAGGAACTAAATTTACAGCTGGATATGTACCGAATATAATATGCAGGTGGATATTACTATAAAAAGGGTTTTTACAGTGATGTACAATGAGCCCTTCATCTCCCATCAATGTTAGACAGTAACAATACAGCAAAACACAACCACACATAATACATCACAACAAAAGTACCACACCAGACACAACATGTGAGAACGTGGTATCCTCAGCATGACCTGCTGTTTAGGACAGCTCACCAGAGCAAGCCAGTAGTCTCCTATATCTGCATCCTGAGAGAAAATACAACAGCTGTTCTTTAAATGGATGAGGGGAGTTTTGAGGTTGCAATGTGTGTGATGACCTTATTACTGAGTTTGGAAAAGTTGGAGGTACCGATTATTTTTTGACACTAAGCACATTATAGAAACATGAGGAGCAGTGCCATAGGATTGACTAGATGATGCTTAGGCTTCAAAAGGGGAAGTGATGCAACATGAAATCTAAGTTTACAGATGAAACCGTTTTTGAAAATCTGCGATACGCTAACTGAAGGTAACTTTAGTCCCCAAGACAATTGAAGTTGTCATAATTTCTACAGTCTGGTTGTTGGTGACAACGGGAAGAGAAGTTTGTCAATGCCGCTTAGTTACATGGAGATGAAGGTGATTGCTACAAGAGTGAGTGAAGCTACTGGGGTTGTCATCTTCCAGAACAGGAAGCTCATGTGTGAGGAGAGCAAGGATGGCTGTGTCATCAGAGCATGTGGAGCTAGTGGTTCTGTGTGGGCGGCCTTGGTGTTATAGTAAAGGGGAACACAGCTTAGTGATGTGGTTGAGTCTATCAGAGCCTACCAGTTACCATAGTTATGTATAAGATGGTTCAACTAAGGATTATTGTTAAGATAATGTTGTGTCTGGATCATCAGGTGCCCAAAAGTGTTGAAAATCCATGTGTATTTTGGATCCGCTCCACAGAAACGTCCTACTTTGGGTTTAAAGGCAGAAAAACAGTGGGAGATGCAGATCAGAAGAGGTAAACATGGGTCAAAGAAGTCCTTATGTAACAAGAGTAAATAAGGACTGACAAATGATTGCACAGCTTTGGTCTGCATCCAGGTCTCACATCAGAACCACTCACGTTCTCAGGAAGGAAGGGATCAGGGATGAAGGAGCAGACACTATCATCCTGACTAAGGCTGACTTTAACGGTCAGAGCCTAATGCAAGCAGAACCTTTGCTATCTCAGTAATTAAAGGTTAGAATAGGACCATCTTGCTGAATGTGGACCCATACCGGCCCCCCGGTGTTGTGAAATGTGTGACGCTGCTAGAGATGATTCTAGAACCAAAACAAACACCTCAATGTTTGAGGAGGGAAACCAAAACAAGAGGACAAGGTTTCAGGATGACGATCCTGTTCGACAGACAAGAGTGGGTTTGTTTCTTTGGAGTACGAATTTCTTTTCTTCCTCATATCAACACTTTGGGTCAGAATCATGATCAGAACCTGGTTCTGTATTGATCAGCTAATTCACGCATTTTAAAGGATTCTAATGTTTCTGGATATAAACCAAACAGCAGATTGGCAGGTGAATAGACTCCCTCTACCCGGTCCATCCACCAGAACTGC
Organism: Cyprinodon variegatus; assembly: GCF_000732505.1. Classification (NCBI taxonomy): domain Eukaryota; kingdom Metazoa; phylum Chordata; class Actinopteri; order Cyprinodontiformes; family Cyprinodontidae; genus Cyprinodon; species Cyprinodon variegatus. Next base: position 978,977 of record NW_015150710.1, read on the forward strand.
CAGTAGGAAATGAAGCAAATGGTCCAGGTCTAATTCAGAAACGGGATCAAGTTTCCCTCACAAACCTTCACAGTCAAATCTGTGATGAATGCATGGAGTGAGTTTGGAAATGGAAATTGGAAAAAAAAAATGCAATATAGAAATGAAACTGAATAACTTCTAAATCCAAAAAAGGTTTTGAGTAACTTTACTGTTTGCATTTAAAAGATCCAATTTTCTAAATTTCAAGCCCAGTAAACACAATCACTCTTGACCAATAAAAATGTTGTTCCTAACATCCAGCAGACCGATAAAAATGTTGTTCCTAACATCCAGCAGACCAATAAAAATGTTGTTCCTAACATCCAGCAGACCGATAAAAATGCGTCTTCTCTCCTCATTCCAGAGGATATCCCGCCCCCAGAAGAAAAGAGACTGTGATCTGCAAATCGCCATGTGAAAAAAAAGTGAAAATAAAAACAAAAAGCAAATGTAATTATCATCATAATTGCTTTATAATCCTTTTAAGAAATAACAATTCCAGGAAGAAGAAACACTTTTCCTAACATAAAACCAGTACCTCCAGTGAAAATATTTACTTTTTACTGCATCTCAGCTCAACATAAAAAAAGAAAAAGAAGAGTGGGGACGATGTGGACATGCTGCACCTCTGATCCCAATGACAAACATCCTTAAAATCCAAAGATTTCAGCAAAACCTGCAGAACCACTTGCTGTCTGTTACAAGTCTCCTTTATGAGTTGGATCTTCTCAGCCAATAAAGCCAATAAAGACCTCATGGTGTCAGGATGAGTTACTGGGCCGAGTTCTTGAAGAACATCCAAGCTGTTCCCTTCAGGATAGGTTTAGGATAAGCCTCTGAGGCTCAGGTCTTCTGGGTCTCCAGCATAATGGTTCTTGGTGGAACAAACATTTAGTAAGAAAAATGTTCATTTGGTGCAAAGAGGGTGAATTCAAAGATGATCTGTTGGTGAGCAGATGCCTGCTGGATTCCTCATATGGCTACTCCAACATGTTTGGTGTGTAGAGTGCTGGGTGAATACATTTGATCCCATGACCTGCTTCACTGAAGGATTTAGGAAGTTTCAGAAAGCTCCAGGGATCAATCAACCATAATTTGAATGACTGTCTCATCCTACTGTCACCAATCAACTAAGCAGGTTGAAGCCAGTTTAGGGAGTTCTGTCCAGAATCTATAACTAGACCAGAACATGAAGCAGCAGCCCTTACTGGCAGCTTCTCTGTTATTTAGACAATAAGTGGTTTTCAGATGAATAATTGTCCTCCAACACCATTTTATACATCAGGAACACACTAAGTTCATGTAAAATGGCAGCGTCCAAACTTAATGTGAGAACTCTGTTCCAGGAAAAAAGTTCTGTTGGATTTTTATTCCGGTTTTTCCTTTTGAATCAGAATGTTTTCATTGTCTGAAGGCTGATTAAATGATGCAACAGTTTACTCAGAAAAACTTTGATCCCTTATGCTCAGAGTTCAGGTTGACTTTTACAACAAGTAGGTCAACAAACACATTCAGAAAGTTCTGGTGGTTTCAGCAGAACCATAGGTGACCCCAAACTACTCAAACAAAGTAAAGATAAGAGAAAGGTTTACTTCATTCTTTATTAGGTTGTTGTTTCCCTGTCAAGTCTTTCTCCATGTTTATAAATATATAAATTATACATTAATCCAAGGAACTGCAGGATCAAAAGTAATAAACTTGAGAATCCATTTAGAGCCTAAAGTTCTAGTATAAGAGGTATGAATATTTTAGTATCGATCCACACATGACCATATGTAAGGTTCTAAAGAACCATCCCTTAAGAGCAGGGGTCTCAAACTCTATTTACCCAGTGGCCTCTAGAGGTCGAGTCGGGGTGAGGCTGGGCCGCATCGGGTTTCCAACAAGAAAAGCTCTTAAAAAAAAACATTCCAATGTTATCAAATGTCATTATTTTTATTTCAAAATGGTCTTGTAGACGAAAAGATCGTTCTCCTTTTGTATATTTTTAGGCCGAATTGAAGATATGTCCTCCAAGTATTAAATAAGCCCTTTGAATTTTATTAATTTTTCGTTTAAGGATACTTTTAGTTTCTTTTCATTGATTTTGTGAATGGCCAATAAAACTCTGGAATTGGTTAATTCCGTTGGAGTTGCGCAACAAAATGAGAAACCAATTCAATGTTTCTTTAAACAGTATTTAAGTCAATTAAGTTTAATTGACTTTAAATTTTCAATTAAACTTGGATAGAACTTAAAAGTGCACTTTACTTTGCTATCTGACTTTACTGAATCTGTAACTTTACTTGATCTGTAATATTA
>NW_015150710.1:983169-995774 GCF_000732505.1 Cyprinodon variegatus
AAGTGCACTTTACTTTGCTATCTGACTTTACTGAATCTGTAACTTTACTTGATCTGTAATATTAATGTGATTAACTTGAGTAATTCCTGAGAAATCCTATATGGTGTCAGGATTCTGTTGGCAGTGCTGTGCTGTTTTCTGCCTGCTCTCTTCTCTCCCCCTCTCACAGGTGATTGCAGTTTGACAGGTGGGCGTGGTGCGCTCCGTGCTGAGGCATTAATAAAAGCAGGGCTCTGTCAGCTAGAGCGGACCGTTCTCTGAGCTAACTGATCTTCCTCTAATCAGCTCTTTATCCGCAGTGCGATCGGTCCCGCTCCTGTTTCTCTGTCAGCCTTTCCTCCATTCATTCCTAAATAAACATCTTAAGCTGTTTTCTCCCTCCTGAATGTGATCTGCATGTGGGTCAAACATTTGAAAGCCATGACATATGGAATATAGATATTCTTATTATGTTTAGTTGTTTTGGATAGCAGTTTAATCCTGTTTAAATACTCATTTTTGTTTTGACGTATGACATTATTTGGGTCAGGTTTTTTTCCCCATCCCATTTTAACTCACGATGGTGAGCTAACGGATAACCGCAGCTTCGTGGCACAGGACTTAAAGGGGAGCGCCTTTTTTTTTTTTTTTTTTTTTTTTTTACATTGGGCCCTTGATTTTACATTATTACATCATGTTCTACTAACCCATATGAGTTTTGTGTCATTTGGAGCTGTTCCGAAGATATTCCAAGTAACGTCTTCCTATGGGCAACGACTTCAAGGCACAAACTAAACTGTTCATAATTTATTCTTTATGGTATGCCAGCATTCATAACATTTAGGCAAATTGCTGTCCCCCAGACAACCGCGGTTATATCTTTTATATTTATATATTTTAAAAACGAAGCAGTTGGTATGACGTCATCCGTGCGCGCCGGCTACCGTTGGTTCTTTCTGTCCGCTGAACTGCAACTAGTTTTACTCACATGCCTGGAAGATGTCTATTGCTACTACCACAGATGATCTCGCTCTCCAAATGGAATTGAATGATTCAGATTGACTATCCGAATGAATATAAGGGGTAGAGCGTAGCCGCCTGTGGCCCGGGCTGCCTGTCACAACTCCAGTCCGGTGATGTCATACACGCGCCGCTTTGTTTTTAAAAGATATAAATATAAAAAATATAACTGCAGATTTCTGGGGGACAGTGATTCGCCTACATGTTATGAATAATGGGGTACTATAAAGAATAAATTATGAACAGTTTAGTTTGTGCCTTCAAGTCGTTGCCCATAGGAAGACGTTATAACCTAACGGAATATCTTCAGAACAGCTCCAAATGACACAAAACTCATATGGGTTAGTAGAACATGATGTAATAACGTAAAATCAAGGGGCCACTGTATAAAAAATGGCGTTTCCCTTTAAGTGAACCAAACTACTTCTTGATTGATGAAACATTAATCACTCTGCGAAGATAAACAACGGACTTCAAAAACGGACAAAAATCTTGGGTGTTAGAGTTTATTTTTGTCTTCTTCCTGTTGTGTTTATTGTTTATACTTATAGAAAAAATATAAATATTGAGTACCTTTCTAAATATATGCAAAAATATACGTTTGAATACAATAACTTAAACTTACTACCTGTCGGTGTTTTATTCACACACACGCGGGCTCCTCAGACGAAGCTTTCTGATTGCCTATTACCATATTTGGCTCTAGTCAGGCGTAGCCTTAATTACGTCACACTGAGCTGTAACTTCCGGGTCTATGCTGGACGGTGAAGCGCGAGCGGCCGCGGGAAATGAGAACATGCCGCATGCTAATAATGACAAATAGATGTCCCGCCCCCGAGAGCAATATACTCCACCGTAATTGGTTAGTTCCTCACTGAAAAGTGCCAATTATATCAAACTCGCGTGCCGCAATAACGTTAAACTTCAAAATGCTACATAGGCACTGAAAAACCTTTTTGACAGGCAATGGAAAAGCCGTTTATGTCCTCCACTAGCCTAAGTCTAAAGCAGCATAATTATAGACAGGTGAGGATCAAATGAACCACTCACACTATAACCTTCATTAATAAACAAAACTTTAAAAACTAGCTCTCCTTTATTCTCCCAGATTACAAAGAATTGTAATAGAATCTTTATTCTTAATGTACTAATACATTTAAGTCTTGCTCACCCTGCTTTAAACACAAGCAGAACTTCCCCTCTGATTTGTCTACTGGGTTCCTTGACATTTATGATGCTGGTTGTTCTCCAGAAGCAGATTGTTTTCAGATTTTATCACCAAGCTGGACTTTGATGAGATCTCTTGTTCTCTGAACTGAGTTATATTCATGGGAATTAGTTAAATGGGTAAAGGAAGTGTAAACCATTTAGATCTTTTTGTAAAAATGATTAAGCCTTATTGTTCCACTTTACAAATATAATCTACATTGATTTGTATAACCATGGAGGTTTGTGTGTTTAACATAGTGCCCTGATAAAGCTTTATCTAAGTTCAAACTCCCGGATCCATATGGGGTGAAGAACCTCTGCCTGGTGTCCTGACTGGCCCTGCAGCTCAGAGGTCAGACCCATTTCCTGGTCCCTGTAGCAGCAGGTGCAGATAAGGAGGTCTAGGGGTCCTGTGGGGATATCATGGTGGATCTTCTTCTTCTTCTCTTGATTAGTCCTCCAAATGTCACAGGTTCTCTGGCTGAGGTCAGATGAAGGCAAACCCTTGAATAATGTGCAACAGATGTGACCTGATTCATGCCTTAGCTGTTAGAACCTTTTGACCTGTAAATGTACACAATAGATCCATAAACAAAGACCATCTGGTGCCACAGAACACGTGAGCTAAACCTTAGCCAAGTTTCATATGCTGTACTGTTCTACCAACATCACTGCGATAAACTGGGTTTTATGATCCAAACAAACACAAAGTAGAGAAGGATCAAGGAGAGGAAGGTGAACAATTTAGATCTGAAAAGTTGTCGATTTTTTTTTTATATAAATAAAACCCAGCTGTATTTGTAGCTGGAACTGGACAGAATAAATTCTTACAATGCATTAGATTGGATTACAGGTTTGAACACATCAAGCAAGCTTAGCATGAAGGAGCAACTTGTTTAACTGGTCTGATGATGGTTCAGTTTCTCATTTTCTTAATGAATAAACCGCCTGGTTCTCTGAGAGGAACCTCCTCCTGTTAACGTGAGGTCGGTAGGTCGGGTCGCAGGTGCCCGAGTCCTCAAACTCGCTGCTCGAAGAGTCGCTGGAATAGAGAGCGTTCACGTCAAAGAAGCAGTCTCCATCTTGGAGCACCTCCTTCGCCCACTCCTCAGCAGCGCTGTGCTGCACGCTGGGCTTGGCCCGCCTGGCTGAGGCTCTTCCCTCAGTCGCCTGCAGGATCTCCTTTGCACTCAGCCTAGTCAGGCCCACATATGTCTGCAGAAGTTCCAGTTGGGTTTGAGATGGAGGCCTTTCCTGAAGGTAGGAGGTTCTGAACGATGAACCTGAGGGGAGTTTGGACTGAAAAGTTCTGTTGTTTGGGGTTTGGGGATCAAGTTTGGAGTTCTGAATTTGCTGAGAGGATGGTGGAAAAGGACCGCGGTCCTCCCCAAACGGCTGTGATTGAGCCTTCCTCCTGGACTTCAATGAGAGTCTAGAGGCGGTGTGTTGACCTGGAATGCTGCAGGATCGCGTAGATATGTGCTGGTTCCCTAGAGCTGTTTGCAGGTCATGGGAAGAGTTCTGGTTTCCTGATGTCCTGAGAACCGAAGAAGTCCGAGGCCTGGAGCTACATGACGCTACTTCAAGCAATGTGGAGAAGTGGTCAGCTGATAACTGCTTTGACTCGGGTGTGACGTGGTTCCTGCAGAAAGAAGCAATGTCCACCAGCCGGACGACCGGAAACTGCATGGTAGGCAGAACAGAACCTTCTGATGCCTCAGATCCTGGCCTCTGTTTACCTCCAGTGTTTGCAGCTTCTGATATCTGGAGATGGGTGGAAGTGTGTGATGGAGGAGTGGGATCAGAGGAAGAGAAGACAAGGTGAGACGGTGTCAGGTCCTGTGAAGACGAAGGCGTTGATGAGGAAGACTGGAACAGCACTGGAGATGAGGAAGCGTTGAGCTGCTGCTGTAGCAGCTCCTCTGAGCAGTCATCAGGACAACCTCGGAGGATGCTCTTCACCCATCGCTGATGTTTGGAGCAGAACTGAGGAGAGGAGCTGCCATCTTCAGGACGTTCATTGGTTTTCGCCACACACTGCTCCTCATCCCCACCTTCTCTTTTTCCGTCTTTCTGAGCTGCTTCCTCTCTCTCTGGATGCAGACGTTCTGAACGATCTGAGCTACTTACGCTCTTCAACAACTGAAGGTCCTCTGGACACAGACAGGGACCAACCTGCAGGTCTCCTCCATCAACACCAAGCAGAGGTTCTCCTTCAGACTGGAGCTGGCTCTTTATGGGACATCCCAGCAGGGCGGTTGGAGAACAGGAAGTAGAAGCACCTGATGAGTAAAATGGGACATTATACACACCTCTGGATGACCAGCTGACTGACTGAGATAAAAAAAATAAAAGCTTAGTATTTAAAATGATGCCATGATAGTACCAGATATAGGTACTGTTGGGTACCGACAACAAATCCCATCCCTATTGATGGACAGATGTTTGCCTCGGTAGCGTTTCTTACCACAGCTCAGCAGCGTCCTCACAGCTGATGGATCTGAGCTCTTTCCTTCCAGAAGAACCTCATCGTCTCCGTTCTCAGCACTCTGGTTGTTCATTATCTGAGTCAGGTTAGTCAAACAGGCAGTAATCAGAGGTGGTTCTACTCCATTTCATCAACCTAAAGGTAGCATTGTTTATCTAAAGCAGTAAATACACCAGATGCGTAACAGCGCGTAAGAGCATTAAAGCGACAGACGTGTGTATGTTTGAAAACAGAAATTTACACCAGACGCTGAAGAGAAGGCTCCACAGCAATGGGTTCAGCAACAGGTCTCTGAGCATAGACTTTTGACCTGTTAAATAAACTAAACATTACTATGTGTGAAATTTATGAACTTTTAAGTAATTTATGATCACCTAAAAATCAGCATCTTCGACCAATCTGATGAGAAACTAAATATGTATTTTGTTAGCATTTCAAAACTACTAACATCTGCTGATTGGGCGGTAATAACTGTAACCTCTCAAAACCCACCGGGTCGCAGGCGACTCGTTTTAAAGCGTTTACAATTAACTCAGAATGCATGAAAATTACACTGGTAAAGTGTTTACCAATATAGACATGTTAAACATCGTTAGAAAGCTTAGATTCTTCATATTTCAACTACCTAGTTCATTATATGGACATAGTGAGCACCAAAGCATAATTATAGCAGCATGTCAAAATGTAGCATGACAAAGCAGCAACAACAAGTAAGCATGTCTTAATTACTGCTGTTCAAAAAAGACTTATTTATGAGAAAAATATATACAACTTTAAATCATGTTTGAATTGATGCAGCTTGGGTGTTTTACCCAATTTTCTTGTATATATTCAGAAACTAGAAGGAGTTCGCTTTCAAATAACGTATCACACATGTAATTTGGGCTTAAAGTTACTCAGTTATTTGCTTTTCCATTTGGGTATGCAAAATGGGCAAACTTCCCAGAAATGAGGTGGATATTAAAAGGTTAAGCAGTTTCTCTTTTCTTCCGGGCCCAAATTGGAGCGTACACACGTCTGAAATTAGAAACTTATCCTAAATTAGGAACAGCGCCACATATCTAGAGGCCTATTACACATCCAGTGTAAATCATTTAACTGTTTAAATTGATAAACTGTCAGGCACATAACTTATGAAAACATGCATAAATGCTGCTCTGCTGCGCTTATGCGCCGTAACGCACCCGGTGTATGCCCCCCTTAAAACTGAGTGAAACCCTGAGCAAAACCAGCACCTTGCAGATTAAGGACTCTTGAGGGGAAACCTTCTGCAGCTCCTGCAGGTAATCCAGAAGTCTCTCTTCCACCTTCTTGGCGTAACGTTCTCCATACTGTTGCTCCAACTCATTCTAGGAGACAAGAGGAGTCAATCAACAGCAGGTTGGACACTTCTTTTACTCTATGTTCATTTAATTCCCTTTAACTTTGAGGGATCTAGAAATACATCAGATTGCAAAAATATTAAGAGCTTTGTGTTAAGTTAAACTTAAGAAACAAAGGGGTGATGTTTTGATGCAGAGATTGAAATTATCAATTAATTTCTTTATTTTCTGTTGGACTAAGACCCAAATTAGTACAAACGAACCTGCATCACATAACAAGATGGTCCTCAAAAAAAAAAAAAAAAACTGTCCTCAATACCTGATCCATTTAAAACGGCTGTTGGTCTAGAAGACATAGTCCTGGTTTCTCTAACATCAGTACAATCAAACTGAATGAAAGACTCTGCAGGTTAGGGTTTACCTTTTCTGGTTCTCTTTCAATTATTGAAAAAAACAAAAACAAATCAATTACTCCAGCAGCAGCACAAAAATCAGGAGACTTTTAGAAGAATTACTTTCACACACAGTGATGCAACCAGATAATTTTAGTGAGAGTGGCCTGTTAGGGACTGGTGTTCTCTTAGGGTGTCTGAAAACGAATAGGCACCACAACCATTCAAGGTTGTTCTAAACCAATCATACTTTACTGACAGGGAAATTAATGGGGGAAAAAAACATCTGCATTCTTCAACTGAGGACAGGCAGAACAGATGTATGAATATGTGAATATAATTATTATTATTATTCTAGGCTTTAGGTTGATTCAGCCTGAGTTAAATGTCTTGCTTAACATCTGCATTTCTAATGGTTAGCTTTGGTTTCAGCTCTTCATTGAGTTGAAAAAGATAATAGTTTTGGAGGCTTATAAGAAGAAAAAGAAGGCAGCAGCCTCAGAAGAATGAAATAAGATCAGAATTAATTTGAGGGATTTCTTCCCACAATGCAGGAAGAGCAGCCAGGATGAACGTTTTTGTTAATTACATTTCCAGAAATATTCTCCACTTTAATAATCTTAATATTTAACCAAATAAGATTCTCATAGTTATTACACACAGTTGTTATTTATCTCTAAATACATAATGGAGTCCTATATAATATGCAAGCAACTTCTCCCCCATAAAACCCAAAAACAAGTTCTGAAAATAAAAGAAAAAAGCAGGAATCCTATATTTGCCAAATTCATTGTTAGTATATTCATGTAAAAGATTAACTCCTGTACTGTGATTGTCGGTTAATGGTTAAGATACCAACAATATTTACTTAGTTAAAATATTCCTTTTGTGAGAATCACTGCTGCCCCCCTGTGGTTTACAGATGAACTGCTTGTTAGAGAAGTGGTTAAACTGGTCCAGCTCTCATAATGGTGGCCAAGTTTAAGCAAGTAAACCAAAGATTAAACAGGTTTAACTCAGGTTTACACAGGACAGGCTTGAGAAGTTATAAGCAGAATAATCTAAATTTGAACAAATTAATGCAGATTTTAGAGGTTTTCCCATGCAGACTAACCTTGATATAATCTTTAAGCCTCTCCTTGTCTATGGCGAGGCTCTGTGCCAGACTCTTGAAGTCTGCATGGTTCTTCCGCATGAGGAACATTTCACGCTGGCTCTGAGGAACAAAGACAACCAGTTAATATTGGACCATCTGGGATTTGCTTCAGCCATGAACCATGACAACAGTGACCAACTTCCATTTGGATGCTGCCTTTTAGTAGAAACATTTCTCCTGGCACTTTGTCTAGACGCCTTCACCTGATCACAGACTACCTCACACACATCCAGGGGACTCAGAAGAGGTTAGACAGAGATAATGAACCATGTCAAACTAAAATGCCTCAAAATCTGCTAAATGTAGTTTATACAGCAAAGTGTTTACTGATTTTGCTGCCCCTTATTAACCCAGATATACATTTCATCGCTCATTTGGGTTTTAGTACAAATACACCGATCAGAGATTCTGTGGCTCATTTACAACCTTTCTGCTCCAAAAAAGTTATATATGCAATCATAGTGTCTAAATTGTGGAGGAGCGGACAGATTGAACTGTCCAACAATAAAATGTTCACTTCTTTATTTCCATGAAAACAGAGAAACTCTCTGTTTTGGTCCTGGTGGGTTTTGATGGATCAGTAACAATATAGCTCTACTAAAACATATCCTTTAAGCCAGAGGTCTTCAGCAGGGGGTCCATGACCCCTAGGGGGTCCACGCAGGTACAGCATGGGGGTCGCGAAAGTTTTTAATTGATTAGACTTTTTTTTTTTATATTCCCCCTGCAATTTTTTCCCCTGAGACGTCTTTAAATACACATTAACATGAATTCAACACACTGTAGTAAACAGATAAGTGGAGGCAGAAGATGTCTTTCAGTCATCAATGCACACTTTCAGCGACACACAGGAGCTCTTTTAAGCTGGGCGCCGTTTCATTCACAACACCTGTCCCATCTACGGAATATTAGGATAAGAAATACTTTAATAATCCCAGGGTGAAATTACTTTCATTATATGACACCATCTGTAATAGAGTGACTATAGGACCAGTTTCATATAACACTATTTCATGCAAGATATATATAATTAGGGGGTCCCCGCTCCATCTCGCCATCAGTTTGGGGGTCCTTGGCCTGGAAAACATTGAAGACCCCTGATTTAAGCGATATTGAAGATGGTATCCTAAACAGTGCTTTCAGAATATATAGCAAACTTGTCCAGCTTAATATTAATGTTTGGCAGCAGTTCAGTAGTCCGATAGAATTAACAGATATTGAAGGACTGGATCCGATCGGATCAGCTCAGAGAGAGAACTGGCAGTTCTAGTTCTAGTCGGTGTAACCCAAGAATCTTCCCCAGGAAAGTGTCTGCTATCATAATGTCATTAAGCTGAAGGCCAGCTGACCTAAACGGGTCCCTCTGGGTTTAGTGGCTCAGATACCTACACACTGATCTTCATACTGGGGCAGCTTGCTTGGGAAGAACTGGATGATTTTGGACATGATGTGGACCATCCCTCTGCCCTCTTTCAGCATCCACATGATTATCTGTAAAACAAAGTCAGCAGAATCAGGAGGGCATCCATCTTCAGCCACAGTTTGGGTCTGAGTATGTGAGCTCCATCTGTTCTCCTACCATGGTCTTCAGACCAAACAGGACCTTCATATGTTTGATAGCAGGAACCAGTCTGGGTAGAAGTCTGTGTGTGGTGTCCAGAAACTCCACCACGCTTTCAAATTTCTCCATTTCTCTGTTCTTCACGATGAAGCAGATCTTAGCAGAGAGGATCCGCAGCCTGCAGGGATCCTCTGGGCTCAGAGGGTGGAGGTCCAGGTCAGACCAGCTGGAGACATAAAGATCTGCAGAGACACAAAGCTCTTCCTGCTTAATGAACTCAAGCTCCAGGACACATCCCTGCAGGTTTATAGCATTCTATTGCTGCCTGACGTCATCTAGGATTGCAGAAATATTAAGGAATAAGAGAAACTTCTGGAGATGGTTTAGTTGGGACCTTGAGTCAACACAGTAAACCCAAAGACAGGTCCTGAAGCTCACCCTGTTGGACATCCATGGCTTTGTGCGGTCTGGGTGAGCTTGGATGGAGCCAGCTGGTAGTTCTCCTCCGTCCATCAGATGCTTTCTGCCGGCAGCAGGTCTCCCTGCAGTCCGGCTGCCCCCTCTGCCTCCGCTCGGACATGTAGAGACATGCTTCAGTTCCTCTTCAAACTAAATTCAAAACCTTGCGAATTACTTCCGCTTCAAATACAACGCTCAATTTCAAAATAAAAGCTCGTTAATTTAAACCTACTTCTTTTTTATTATTTGCAGCTCATATGTGCAAACCGCCATCTACTGGACAAGTGTGTTAAATCATTAACATCTTAATTCGGATGTTTTTTTCTAAGATACACACTTAAACAGATATACGTCTGTGAAAAGGCAAAACATGTCACCAAAATTTAAAATTGTGCTTCTTGTTAACTGGTTTAATTATTTTAACCCTGCATGGTTCAGTTGGTGCTTCACTTTGCTGCAGGAACAGATGAATCGACAGTAATGTTATTTCTATTTAATTATATTCTATTCAGCATATATCCTTGCGTTAGGACCATTCATGTTTATGTCTGTTAGTATATTGCTTCCATGTTCCTAATGTTTTTTTCTCTATAAATAACTTGTAAATGCAGTTAGGTGACATTTCCTTGGACTAAAGGACAGTACCAGGGTCTTGTCCAATTCGGGCTTATATTGTGAAGTTCAACTTTCTCCCCATGTGTGGAGGACCCGGAAGTGATGGTGGGGAGCTTGCCCTAGCGGTCCCAGCTTCTCGAGTTGTTCTTAATCAGTCCAGCTTGTCCCTGCATCTTTGGACCTAAAGGTACCATGAACATTATCGTCTGACCGGAAATACTTAATTTCTTTAAAGCTTATGCGGTTCGGTGACTGAATGTAGGGCCCGTGTTTTATTGTAGCTGACAGCCCCGATGAGCGGGGTTGGAAGTTGAGTTGTAGTTGGCTAAAGTGGCGTTTAATGAATAATAATCTGAAATAAATACATCTATCGGACATAGTATTATGAACACTGGCAGGTGAAGTGAACAGCACTGATTATCTCTTAATTTGCTCCTCTTAGCAGGTCTGATCCAGCTGAAAAGACCAACAGAATTCATAGAACACATTAAAGGTCGATGTCTAGACAAGCAATTAGAATATGGATGTGCTCTCTTCATCCTCTGACATGGGAGTTGGCTCAGAGCTCGGCTCCTTTTTACAGTTGCTTTTTGTATTTCTGCTTCTGTCTCCTTGAACCCCAGTCTGAGCCTGGTTCTGCCGGAGTTTTCTTCCTGCTAAAAGGGAGTTTTTCCTCTCCACTGTTGCTACAAGCATGCTTAGTGTGAGGAATTGCATCCGAGTTAATGACTTGATGCAATCAACTGGTTTTCCTTAGATGGAAAACTTTGAATCAATTTGACTGCATTATCTGGTGAACTGTAAAGTGCCTTGAGATGACATGTGTTGTGAATTGGCGCTCTATAAATAAACTGAATTGAATAGGTGGTCTCTTGGTATAAAGCCAATTATATAAAAGTGTATAAACTATACTCCTAAACAATGGACTCTGTACATTAAACCTCTATCAAATATGAAGAGATTGAAAGCCTGATTCTGGTTCTGCAGAACATCCTAAAAGGAGGGTGTGAATCATTTCTTCTCCTCTCCCTTTCCCCCCCCTACAGCCTCACTGCCTGCTTCGGCTGCAACATGACCACCAAGCCATGTGTGTCCCTGCTCCTGCTCCCCTGGACCAGAATCAGGTTCTGTGCATCCAGAGCCCCCTGCTGCACATCCAGAACATTGCTCCAAACAACTGCTGCCCCTCACCTCTCAGTCTTCAAACGCTCTTTGTCTACCAACATCAAAGTGCGCTCCTACCTTCAGTACGTCAAACGTAAGATCAAGTCCCCCCCAACCCCCCCTTACAACCATGTGTGCCAAGTAGGAGATCCCGTCCTGCGCTCTCATGCCGCTGCAGTCGACCCTGCAACCATAACGGGCCCAGAGATCCAGAAGGTGATTGGAACCATGGTAAAAGTGATGAGGAAGCTAGAGTGCGTGGGGCTGAGCGCCCCTCAGATTGGGGTACCACTCCGTATCCTGATGATGGAGTATTCATGGAAGCTGTTTGAGGAGGTTTCTCCTGCAGCCAGGGAGGCCCGCGGACTGTCTGTGCAGCCCCTAAGGATCTTTGTGAACCCTGAGCTCCGGGTTCTGGACAGTCGGACGGTGCTGTTCCAGGAGGCCTGTGAGAGCATCTCTGGTTTTTCTGCCACAGTGCCCCGATACCGATCGGTGGAGGTGTCTGGTAGGTTTGTTTATTAAACACAGCCTGGTCAAATTCGGCTTTATCAGTACAGATGCTTTCATTGAAGTTCCTTCTGATTTTTAATCGTTTCTTCAGGACAGTTAGTCTAAGAAATGAGCGCTTCATGGGTCGAGTAGAAGAGTTGTTTGCGTTGCTCTCGTTAAAAAACTGCTAAATCCTTTCAACCTTTCGGTTTTCTCAGGTCTTCTGTTGTTAGACTGTAATCTGCTGTAAATCTGTCCATCTCAGGTCTCAATGAACGTGGTGAGGCGGTCACATGGCAGGCCAGTGGCTGGTCGGCTCGGGTGCTTCAGCATGAGATGGACCACCTGGACGGGGTCCTCTACATAGACCGCATGGACACCAAGACCTTCATCAACATCAGCTGGCAGGAGCTTAATGAATGACAGACTTTAATCCTTTAATGAGAGACTTTAATCCCTGTATGATGGACCAAACAGGTCATATGTGAATATATAATAAAATGAGTTTGATGAATCTTACGTCTAAATGAGGCCAGAACGTGTTTGGACCCGTTAGGCTCAACCCAGTGAAAAAGTTGATTTTTATAATTATTAATTCCGCTGGTGAAGAGGAGTGAAAACCATAAAGTAAATTCACCTTCTTTTACCGAATTCATTGAATTCTAGAAAATATCCGGCATTAAAATGTGAATTATACACCTCTGATCCTGAGACCTTTCTGCCCTGTTTAGGGTCAGAGTAACTGGCC